>NC_082382.1:7142731-7442731 GCF_031168955.1 Gadus macrocephalus | reverse complement strand
GTATAAAAACACCTAGTGCAAAATTGATCACAAACTGTAAGCACTTAAATTAACTGTAAACAAAAACAGTGCAATATGATCACAAATTGGAACCAAAACATGAAATGTAAACTAGCACTTAGTGCAAAAGAAGTATCACAAACTGTAAACAAAAAACTTGCTGGGCCTCCAAAGCCATGACAACACCTGTGTAGCCAGCAAAAGTATGCACATTAAAGCAGCCGGTCGAACAATAAAAAAACAAACATAAATACAATATACTTCCCTGGCAAGTTGCACCCCCTGTTGGCAAACCCTAAAACAGGTATAGAACATCACACACCATATTTCTTTGTTTTGATCATTGCAGCTCTAGTAGCAAATACAAAATACATTGTAATGTGTGTACACATTAAATCAGGCATAAACATAAATAAAAACACAACAAAATAAAAAATCCAAAAGGCACATAATGTACTTGTGCAAACCCTACGGTTCCTAATACTGCCTATGGAACCAGAAAAGATCACACAACCCTATTTCTTCCACTTTCCACACAGCACTCGTGCCCCTAGGTTAAAAAATTTAGGAGCACAGAGTAAAAAAATGGGGGCACAATAGGTTTTTCTTTAGAACATTTATTAGCATGCAGAAATTGCACAAACCAACAGCACCAACTTACTAAAGCAAA
Source organism: Gadus macrocephalus (assembly GCF_031168955.1). Classification (NCBI taxonomy): domain Eukaryota; kingdom Metazoa; phylum Chordata; class Actinopteri; order Gadiformes; family Gadidae; genus Gadus; species Gadus macrocephalus. Next base: position 7,442,061 of record NC_082382.1, on the reverse strand, counting down.
ATTATGACAAATAAATAGACAGCACCAATTTCGACTTCCACCGTACCAGGGGTTATTGGGCTGGGTGCGATTTATATAGAAATCGGGACAGCGAGAATGCATAGTGGACTCGATGTGTTTCACCACAGCATCGCGTTTCAGGTTAGGGTTCCCCGTTATAAACAGAGAGGAGCCTGCCATTGCCGATGGGGCTTCCTTACAAAATGTACAGAACATTTTCATGTTCTTAGCATCATAAACTAGCTAGATCTGTGCAGACCAAAAATTTTCCTATCCCCTTTATTAAGCCTTAAATCAGGGTTGCCAACTTTGGGACTTTGGCTGGAGTGAGACTCTAAAATATTAGCGTGAGCGGCGAATATTTTTGATAACCCTAACCCTAATTTTATTTATTTTTTTACTAAATAGTCCTCGTTTACTTAGTATAAACCCTCATTTAAGAAAAAAGGTTAAAGAATGGAAACGCTTTTTCAAAATGTTAATTTATTGGTTGCACCATTACAAAATAAAGACAGGCATCTCGAATAAAGACAGAAATTTCAAAAACTAAAAAGGGCACAATAGTTAGTGTGTGTGTGTGTGTGTGTGTGTGTGTGTGTGTGTGTGTGTGTGTGTGTGTGTGTGTGCACTCAGCAGAGGCTAGAAGTTAGATATTAGGTTGTATGCCACAGTGGCAGTTTTGGCCTGCTTCACAACCTCTGCAGGAGGTTCGTATCTGTAGCAGGGTTCAAGGCTGCTCATTTTCATAGTCATGATTGACGACAGGGTGCCTTCAAGGGACAGTCTGTTCCTGGTGTCAGTCTTGTTTAGGCCAATCAGTGAAAATGTTCGCTCAGCATCCGTATTTGAGTGAGGCATGCTCAACACAATCTGGGCCACCTTGGGGAATTTAAAAGTGCCACTTGCCCGATTCTTAAGATTTCCCAGATATACCCATAGGTGGGCCATCCTGTGGTACTCCCCATCCTCATTTGTCCTGATGACCGCGTCCCCCCAGATGGATGCAGGTATATCTTCCTCCTCCATCATCTGAAACTCTAGGAACTCATCATTCTTTCAGCTGGTCCTGCTCCCTGCTCCGCTCAGCGACCGCTGCCCCACTCCCAAAGACCAGCTGACGGCCAAGCTTACAGACAGAGCGCATCAGTGTATGATGCAGCAAGAGGCTATTATGAATAACATCGCCCTCCTGGCGCATAACGTCTCCACCATGGCGGTTGACCATCATAGGGCAGGTGATGGTTGAATCTAAACAGATATAATGGTTTGAGAAAAGGGTCTTTGCAACAGAATCAGAATGAACCAATATCACTCTACAGCCCAGGTGGCTGCATACATACCTATGAACAAAGTAGAGCACATCATCCAAGGTGGCATCCATTTTTTGTCTGAAGTCCACGAACCTTGAATGCTCCAGCACAGGGTCATGTAAAGGGAGCTTAGCTGTGGCGTACTCGACTGAATGCTTCAGCACAGGGTCATGTAAAGGGAGCTTAGCTGTGGCGTACTTGACTGAATGCTCCAGCACAGGGTCATGTAAAGGGAGCTTAGCTGTGGCGTACTCGACTGAATGCTACAGCACAGGGTCATGTAAAGGGAGCTTAGCTGGGGCGTACTCGACTGCCTTCACAAAAAAGCTCCTGGCTGCGAGATGGAAGTTTTTATCTGAGTCCATGAAGACATCACCTGCTTCCACAAGGCGGTTTAACGTTGTCCTCGTTGTGAAGCCCACACCAAGCTGAGAATCTAAAAGGTATGTATGGATAATTTAGTGCTTAGAGCAGGGGTCGGCAACCTTTGTGACCTGGAGTGCCAGTTTGACATTTTCTTCTCATCTAGTGTGCCATTATCAACAATAACGCAAAGTTAAATTATGTCACAATTTTTTTTATTTTTTCCAATATACCTGGAATTTGATTCTCAACAATAACAGTATCTGTATTCTTAACAAAATAGCCACATCAACATTTCAAAGACTGAAAAACAGCTACACATTTGAACTAAAACTAGTGTAAGCTGAGGCAACATCAAATTATCAGATGCCTACCAGACAGTCAGTGTGATCCCTGGCCCTGCTTTGCTTGACTGAGCTCTGTGATCTGTGGCTTGTAGTTAGTTACTTTGAGTTGCAAACATGCCTCACCCTGCGTTCACACCAAAAGATGCAAAAAGTTGACGCGCAGCACGATCCCATTCAAAGTGAATGTAGAGACGCGTTGCTGCTTTGCTGCCGAGAAAACCGGCAGCAAAATCTGATTTGCAAATGCTGCTCGAGTTGAAATATTTCAACTTTTCGGCAGCAAACGCGTGATGACAGCCAATCAGCGTTCAACAGCGTTGCCACTGAGGCGTTGCCACTGAGTGACATGCCGTAACAGCCAATCAGTGTTACTCCCTTGGAGTGACCTAGAGTTCACTAGCGTTACATTTATTTAGTAACTCGAAAAAACCCACAAATCAGCATTTTGTAGTGTAGTTGTGTTTACAGTTAAACTAAACTATGAGTATGCTAAAGGGCTAGAATAACAACCCCAAACAAAACCCAGTTGGGTGCCAGGCAGCACCAGCCTTCCAGGCTCCGAATGGTCTCATGAACCCATAAACGACGGGCATTCCGACGTCTCTCCCTCTTCCACAACAGGTAAAGACATGCAATGCTCGTAATGTCGGCCATGGTTGTGAATGAATTCAGAAGCACCGCGGGCAGAACTTGCCGTGCCGCGAAACTTCCCGCGCTGCAAAACTGCGGCGCAGCAAAACTTTTGCTGCGCGTCAAAACTTTTGCTGCGTGCCAAAACCTTTGCTGCGCCGCAAAACTTCTGCTGCGCAGCAAAACTGGATTTGCTGCGCCGCAAAACTTCGGCGACAACGCGTTCGGGCAGCAAATGCATCTTTTGGTGTGAATGCAGGGTCAGAGTGCTCCGTTGTTAACCTCCTTAATAAATTCGCCATCTGTAAACGGCTTCCCATGCTTTGCAATGCAATGCGTAATGCGATAAATTGCTTCTGTCCCGTGATCTTTAGCAGTGGTAAAAACCTTGAAGGAGCAAGCTTGTTTTTCATATCTGGACACAGCACGTTTGATTGACTCTAATTTGTCTGCTTGGTCTTTGAAGGTCTTCTCGTGCTTCGTCTCAAAATGACGCTTAACACTTGACGTTCTGCACACAACATTCTCACAGCATAAAGTGCACACAGCACGGTCCTTCACAAATACAAAACCAAACTCTTGCGTCCAGCAGCACTGGAATGGCCTAGTTTTAGCTGCAGCGGGTGTGGCCATTGTTCACAATATCACGCTCTGTCATTAATTTATGTCAGCACGAAGACAGCGGACAGTGCGCTTGAATTTCAGACAATTTGATCTGAAATTCTCCCGCTGCAACCTGACCAATGGCCACACTCCAACATCAAATCCAGTGGTGTCCTCCGGGTCCTAGTGCCGGAGGACACCACTTTCTTTGCTTTTTTTAAACGGGACAGATAAAGTGAGTATCGTAATAACACTGAGGTGCCGTGCCAGTGTTTATTCTGCGGCGTGCCAACCGTGGCATGCGTGCCATAGGTTGCCGACCCCTGGCTTAGAGTAACAGAAGACCTGCAGACAATGCAAACATTATATAAAACCATTGTTTTTGTCACTCCTAATATTTACCTGGCAATTGGCTCTCCTCATCCCTGAGGTCCACTGTGTCCACATTGACGCCTCTAAAAGCTCCTGGCTTCAGGAATTTGGACAGGAGTTTCTTGACGAACAACCTGATCTTGAATACACAAATAGAAGAATTAGATTAGCGAAAATACGGACTCTCACATATTACCCTAAAAAATATACCCCCTTGTAAATGATCCCTATTCATACAATTACTTAAGGCACAGGGCTAAAGGAACTCTAAAATAGTGACGTGAATAGTATAGTAGACAAATAACGTTTTATATATTTGTGAGTTCAACTACAAATAAAAAACTAAATGCAACAATAAGTGCTATGTACTTGTTCATGAAGTAGATAGACACAAGGGTCTTGCCGCTGGAATAGCAGGTTGAAATGTGTGAAAGTTATCAGTGTCGACTGGTAGAGTAGCTTGTGTCACAAAACGTACAGAATTCTGTGACGATAAAATGTAGATTACAGCAAACAATCAGTGCAATGATTAAAGAAAAAAAATATGAATTACTTCATCTGTATGTAAACTAGATCTTGAGAAATGAAATGAGTGAATTACCATCCAATATGTTCTTGCGTTTGGTGCTAGCTTTGAACCAAAAGCCCACATCTACTGCCAGGTCCTCAACATTGAACCCTGTGATCTGAAAGGATTTATTTTCTTTTTAAAGAAGGAATTGCTAATGCAAATGGGACAGGTTTCCTATGGAATACCAACTTAACATTATAATGCTATGATATTTACATTTAGCAGACGCTTTTATCCAAAGCGACTCACAAGGAGAATAACATTCAACCTACATTGCAACAGAGTTTTTTTATATGACTCTCTCTGGTGATATGCCGCTGAACATCTGCCCTGCCTTGATGCCTGCATTCTAACTCGTGCCGGCAGACGTCACACCAAAAGTGAAACTCAGTTGTGCCCTGTTTAATGAAAGGCCACTCTTTAGTCCAGGCACTGTTAAATTTGGAATTGTAAGCAGCGGCCCCTGATTTTGCCCTTTACTTCTGCTTGACTGTTGGCTCTGTGCTTGTATCTTCCTCCTCCTCCACCACATCCTCCTCCTCCACCAGCACCTCATCATCCAACACCACCACTTCTTCATTGTCTTTCTCCACTCTTTCCTCTGTCTAAAAAGGTAGGCTGTGTTAAAAAACCTGCAGCCTTATAATGACATGGTAGCATAATCATGACATCTCCATTAAAATTACATGTAGGCCTGGATTTTCCTGTGCTAACATTGGTAAGACAAGTTCATATTTTGAGTTGTGGTGAGGTATCAGGTGGAGACACACTGTCCATCTTTTAATGAAAAGGTAGGCTAGTGTAACATTTTTATTTTTGCTAACAAACAACTGAACATAAATCATTTTGTGACTAGCTTACCTGCTGAAGCTCTGCTTGATTCTTCTCTCCATGTCCATGATCCGTTTTTCTATTGAAATATTTCAGCAAGCTCATCTAACAAAACGTCATTGCACATGAGCCTTTTATTTAGCAATTACCTAGCCCTCATAGCACGTGAGAAAACGTTTGCAACTAGTTGAAGTCTTTACTGTCTCAGCACACAATTAGACTGATTAAGCAAGGCTACGTCTGTAGTGACAAGGTACACTATTGTATTAGACAATTTATTATTCGATTTGTTAGGCTACTTTATCTGCTTACCTTGATTAATTGTCATCCAAACTTTGAAACGCGCATCAGTGGGCTCCGACTCCGAACCTATACGCTCTGAACTCTCTGACCTTTTCAAACGCAACTTAGTATCAGGCACGTGGTTTTCAGCGAATCAACGATCAGAGAATACTGCAGTGGTCACGTTGTAAATAGGCAGATGTTACGGCTGCTAGTCTGCTCCCGCAGAAAATAATCGGGAGGATTTTTTATTTTGGCGTGACATTTCTTGCGTGACAGCGTGACTGTTGGCGTGACTGTTGGCAACCCTGCTTAAATGTCAAATGTTCAAACATATAGCCTATACTTCTACTTGACCTCACAGTAGTGAGCCTTCTTCTGCTCACGCAGGTGCTGACTGTTCTGACACTAGTATCCACTCGTCTAGGCTACTACTAGCATACAACAAACATGCTTAGTTATTTGACATACCATGTTAGCCTCCAGAGTTGTTGTCGGACAAGGAACTGTGTCAGAGCTCCCTGACTTCTCCTCTGGGTCTCGTTTTTCTTGTGTGCTTCACCAGAAGCATGTTGTCTTACGTCTGTCAGACCACCGTGGCTGACCAAAAATTGACGTCTGCATACAGTACAGTTCGCCTTAAACTCATCTTCACAAACACTATCGATCCATTTAAAGTCCCTCTCCCACTCTTTTCTGTATTTTGCTTTTCTTTTTCCTTTTTATCGTTTTGGCGTGCCGGGAGGAGGAGGTAGAATGTCGTCGTCTTCATTCGAGGAGGAGGTAGCTCCAGCATGGGAAGCCATTCTTGTTCGTGTTTTTAGTTTAATGAAGCCGGGCGAACCGCTTCAGGCAGCAGCAGAGCCAATCACTGTGAAGAATGTATCCTAGCAACCACACACATCTGCTGCCATTGGTCGGTACTCATGACAGCTGATTCCGTTTTTTACGGGACGGTTGAGTGACGGAAGAGAAGAATCGCTCTCATTCTTCCACGACCCGAAATACGGGACAAAGTGCGTCCCGTATCAGTTCATTACGAAACACGTCTTTTTTTAGTTTACAAATAAGGGACGATTCCGTTTTTTACGGGACGGTTGGCAACTCTACCTCTATCTGTTCTATTGGTTCAGTCTCCTCTCTGGATAGAACCAGTGTTCACTCTGTAGATTTCCGGGATAGGTCCCTAAATTCTATGCAGAGCAATTTAAGGCATGTTGCTATGTGGCCCATTCCGTTTTCTATCCCCAAGTTTTCATATGATTGTGAACTGAAATTGCGTAAAGGCAATGCAACAAATTAAAAGTCCAACATGGGCTTTGATGTGACAAGAGACATAAAAATGGAAGTCTTAGATAAAATCTCACAGGCGATTATTGAAATCAAAAGCTACCCTGAGAAAGATGAAATTGAATCGGTTGCCCCTTCACTGGTTCTGAAGTATCCGTGCCTGAAGGAGCCAGGTAGCATCATAGGCTACGATGGTTGGGAAACAAATATCAAGTACAAGCTGGGAAAGTTCAGGTCAAAGCTGCGCGAGGCGGGCTGTGATGAAGTGGATGGTTGGAAAACAAGTATCAAGTACAAGCTGGGAAAGTTCAGGTCAAAGCTGCGCGAGGCAGGATGTAATGAAGTGGATGTTAACAGGAAAAAAAAAGCAGGAGATGAGGATGACACTCCCCCTGAAAAGGCACAAACGTGGAGAGGTCCAGATGTTCCAGATTATCCACAACACCTTTATGACTCTAATCTTGAAGAGGAAAGAGTTGCTCTGGTCGATAAAAAGAAGAAAAAGAAAACGACATTGATGACACAAGATGGAGCTGACATTTTCCCTAAGGCGGAGAGAGGTAGTAGAGGGGAAGCCTATGGTATCCGAGGTCCAGCCCGAGGTCCATTTTTCAGTGAGCCATAGCACTGAAAAATTTGTAATCCCCACGACTTTACTGTCCCGCTCGACGATGCCCTCTCTCCTTGTGAGCTCGGAGTCGGACGACTCCGACCGCGACGAGGAGGGAGCGACTCCCCCTGCTTCCCCTCTCCGAACGGAGAGGCCCGGGGCAGCAGCATTGCACGTCTCTGCCGCCACCTCACTTCCAGTGGTTGGAGCTTTGGTGGCAGAGCTACCGGGCATTATCGCCAGGGCAGCCGTGCCCATGCCCTCAGGGCCCCCAACGCCCGGACCAGCTCCGTGGCATCTGGGGGCTCGAGGCCGCGCCACGCCCCGCCCGTCTCGACCCGATCTGGCCGATGTTTCCCGCCATCAGCCCGTACTTCAGTGGGGCTGCGGCGGAGCCCGGGAGGCTCGGGGCCCCGGTGAAAACATTTATCAAGGTCACGAAGACGGAGGGTCTGACAGACCGGGGTTACAGGGCAGTACCACCGCTGGATCCCGCTCTGTGTGCTGTCTTTGGAGTGAAGCCGGGGCTCAGCGACCGCTGCCCCACTCCCAAAGACCAGCTGACGGCCAAGCTTACAGACAGAGCGCATCAGTGTATGATGCAGCAAGAGGCTATTATGAATAACATCGCCCTGCTGGCGCATAACGTCTCCACCATGGCGGTTAACCCTCATCGTCTGGCCGAACAGGCAGTCGACGTGGCGAAAACCGCCGGTGTCATCCTCTGCCTCTGCTCCACCGACGCGGTGGCAGCGGCCCGGACGGCAGCATGGCAGCACCTCATACAGAGGAACCTGTGGCTGCAGCAGACCCCGGGCATCCCTGAGCCGATGAGGCGACAGTTACTGGAGTGCCCCTCCGCCTCCACCCGGGCGGCAGCGCTCCGCTCCAAGCCCCCGTCGCCGCCATAGGCCCCCGGCAGTCACTGTCGCGGCGCCGCCGGCAGCTCCTCCTCCTGGCCCCCAGGCTTACCAGCCCCGCCCGCCTCCATCGCAGGCTGCGGCGAGCGGCCAGCAAAGGCCCAGGGCAGCAGGCTCATGGGGCTATGTCCCGCCCCACAAGCGCCGGCGAAGGCAATTACGGGGTGAGGGAGAAGCGTGTGACAGCGAGAATCACCTCTTTACTAAAGACGGCTGTTTTCTCCCCACACAGTTAACGGCGAAGCCTACCGGCCCGACCATAACTGTTTCACACGCATCTCCCACCACATATAGGCAGGCCGTCAATAAACCTTGTGTTATTGGTCGAGCCAGCCCTTCATTACCTTTACAAAGGCAGCCTCGCCCGGCTTACCAGCCCCTCCCGCCTCCATCGCAGGCTGCGGCGAGTGGCCAGCGGGCTCATGGAGCGATGTTCCGCCCCACGAGCGCCGGCTATTACGGGGCGAGGGAGAAACGTGTGACAGCGAGAAACACCTCTTTACTAAAGACGGCTGTTTTCTCCCCACACAGTTAACACCGGAGCCTACCGGCCCGGCCATAACTGTTTCACACGCATCCCCCCCACATATAGGCAGGCCGTCAATAAACTTCGTATTATTGATCGAGCCAGCCCTACATTACTTTCCCCTCACCACGTCATGCCTGGCATGACACGTGGCGAGACGGTCGCTAAAACGAGCTCTCTGTCTACGAATGACTCGCAGCTCGTTCACAGTGTCAGCAGTCTGTTGCCCAGTCACAGTGTTATTCCTCCTCGCGTCCCAACGCTCAGGAGAGAGGAAGCTACACTCTTGTCTCAAGCTGAGCAGGCAGGGCCTCTGCTAATGACACACACACCCAGCCCTTTCGGGCAGAGCCCCCCATGGGCTGCGGGGAGGACTCCTCCCCTTGCAGCGGCGGCAGGGGCTCAAGCGTGGCTCGTTTCCATGACAGCCGCATCAAAACAAGAGGCTGCACAGCCGCTTTCAGAGCATTACTCAGAATGGCTGAACGCATGCACCCTGGCCAAATGGATGGACAGGCTGATCAGCAAGGGTCACACCCTGCAGTTCACCTCCTTCCCGCCGCGACTCAACGGGATTGTGGAAACAACGCTGTCATCCAAGGATCAACAGCTGTCACTTTCAACCAGGAGATTGGACTCTGCACCACGATCTGATCAATCAGATATGGAGCGAGTTTGGGAAGGCGGAGGTCGACCTATTCGCCACGCGGGAGAACACACAGTGCGAGCTGTGGTTTGAGGGGAAAAACGGTCTGTCTAGTTACTGGACCAGATAAAATGAGACGGAGAGGTAATAAAGTCTGTCGGCACGAGGACCTTGGATTTATTAAGTAAAGTGGCAACGGTTATACAGAGTCATAAAGCGTGAGAAATCGAATATGTCTAAGTCCCTAATCAGCGCTGATGGTTCGTCCAGAGCTTCGCCTCCGTGGAAGGTCTGCTTCAGAAGAAGATGATGAGTCCCTGTGTGATACAGTCTTAAGCTGTATCCTCCTCTCGATGAGGTGTGTGCGTTTGAGGTGTGTGTGGTTCTGTGTGTTTTTGCTGGACCTTGGCTCCCAGGCCCTGGATCTTCTTGTGTTCCTCCTAACGTGGGAGAGCTCTCAAAATGTCTCCTGTGTGATAAATTAAAACGGGGGAGTGCCCCCCCGAAGTGTCTCGTGTGTGATAATTTAATGTGGCTCTCAGGCCCTGGTATGGGCAGGTGTATCTCTTGGTTCCTCCTACCGAGGGAGAGCTCTCAAAATGTCTCCTGTGTGATAAATTAATGTGGCTCTCCCGTTCTTGAGGATGACTGGTGCATTGTCTGAGTGTCTACCATTTGCCTGGGAAATGGGGCCTTCGGCTCTGGCCTTGACCTGACTATATTATCATGTTTGTGTTATGTGTTCGTTGGGTTTAGAGCAAGAGTCGACTATATATTAATGTGCCTGCCATGTGATGTGCTCATCAGGTTATTTTTCCCAACAGGTTCTCCCTCAGCACGAAGGACAATCCCCCACTCGGGGTGGATGCGTTCGCTCACAGACCGTGGCTGTACGCTTTCCCGCCCGTCCCCCTGATTCCCCAAGTCTTGGACCGAGTCCAAGAGGAGCGGCTGTGTATGATCATTTGACTCACCCTTATGCAAAATGAATCGAGCGAGAGCGGTGTATTTCACCCAAGACGAGCAGTGTATTATTATGAATTCCTACGAGGAATTCAAAGTCCACATCATAGCCAAGGGGAACACGGTTGCCCATAATATGGCTAGGGTGGCGTGCTGGCAAAAAATAGCAGACCGTGTTAATTCGTAAGTGAAAAGATTCTGCATATTGTCTAAAAAATATCATAATAATGTAAGGTTTAGAAGTTAAATACTTGAAAGTTGTAGAATAAATTAATATAATTTATATTGGAGTTAATTTGCTAGAAATGTACTTACAATTTTTTGTCAGTTAATCATTTACATATTTATGTTACACAATTATTGCATATTTACATGTTTACATATTTAACACAGGATATTCTGTTGAATCTGCCTCTCTGATTCCCTCACGTTTACCTCAGTCTAAGGGGGCACTCACACTAGGCCATCTGTCCGTGGCCGTTGGCCGTTTTCACACCTAACGTGCTCAAATGGCCCCATTGTTCTCTGGCCTGCACTCACACTGGGCCATCTGGCCGTGGCCGTTGGCTGTCGCAACTGTGGCCTGGTCACGGTAGGCTCTTGTACATACGTCATCACGTCGTAAGTAACACGTCATCACCAAGCGTCCGCTGCATGGACCATAATAAAGTCTGCCGCCAGTCAGAGTTTTAACAAAAATGGACAACAACACAGAGAACTAAGTTCGCACTTTGCTGAGTCTGAAAATAGATTAACGGCGATATTTTTTTTATCGCGCAATAAAAGTTTCGCGTTAGCGCAGCCGTTAACGCCGATAACGGCCCACCACTAATTAAATGTAACTTAAAACATTACAGAAATCTCTGAAATGTAAACAAATGTTTCAATTAGGCTCCATACTTGCATACAAAAATAACAGGTTATTGGATAACAAAAACAGAACAATATGCATAGTGGATCTCTGGAAAGTGCAAATGTCATTAAAAGGTTCAATAAAATACTTTTTTTTAAACAAACGGAGCATGTAATACTGGACCACATATCTGTGGTGAGGGCGTAGGTCAGGGCTATTCAATTACAAATTCAGTTGGGCCAGATTTTCAAAACAAGAAATTCAGTTGGGCCAGACATTTTCAGCTGCAAGTAATGACACATTTTGGACCAACACAAATGAATGTATTGAAATACACAAACGTTTTATACATCTTTGGTGAATCTGACCTAGGCAAAACTCTGCAAACAAAATAGTGCACAATATTAGGCCTATCAATAGCCAGTTTCCTTTTTGAAACAAAATAAAATAAATATTTGTTATATCTGACCAATAAGCAAAACACAAGGTGCATTGAAAACAAAATATTGCACATTTATCAGATTTTTCCTTATTTAAATAAAATAAACATTTGGGTCACATATTAAAACAAGCATATCCCCCCCTGGGATCAATATGCCAAAGTGCATGAAAAAAACAGAACCAGAACCATATTAAAGCTTGGTAAACAAACCCAAAACAAGAAATAACTAAGTAGCTTAACACACATGAATACTTTGTTACTCACTTAGTTAAACATCCTTTTGATGCTATGTATGCAACAGCTTCACTGCTGAGTTCTCAGTGGAAGAAGTGACATCTTTTGTTCTGAATGAGAGCAGTGATTCTGGGCTCATAAGATGTCAATGCAATTCGAAGGCATTCGTGAAGTGTACTGTCAGACAGTGAGCAACGAGAGCTGCTTTTATGTGTGAGAAGCTTGATTCACATGTGTATGTTGAGCCAAACATACTTAGCACGTGGACTGCTGCTCTCTTGACGTTAGGGAACTGATGTGGGTTGATATCAGCCCAAAACCTGGCAGGCCCGTTGGTGCGCAGCTCCTGTGCCATGGTTAAGGATGACCGCATGTCCACAAGTTCGAGAATGAATTTCCCCTCGTCGATGGGAACGGCCACCTCCTTTGCTTTGGCGGATAAAGCCCCTTCTATTGCGACAGTGAACGGGTCTCTGGCAAAACACATCACCTCTGTTGTCAAAGCAAGTCCATCCAATCGATCTGCAAAGTTTTCTTTTAACCTCGCAACGAAATCCGTCATTACAGCGGTGGGTGCCGGGGATGAGATGCATTTGCAGAGCGTCGGAAAATGCAACATTCGGCCTGTGCTCAAGTCAGTCCCGAAAATATCCAGTTTGACTTGGAATGCGCGCATCTGTTCCACCAGTTCAATGACAGTTTTGTCTCTGCCTTGTAGTAACACATTTAAGTCATTCAGGTGTTTGACAGGGTGTCTACAGGTATAAACAAATTAAATTTAAGACTTTTTAAGACTTTTTAATACCACTTCTTAATGAAATTTAAGACCAAACTTACGATGGAAAAACAAATCAAAAGGGGAAATATACAGTAATCTTTCCAAGTAAACACACTGATGTCTGATAATAACCGGTTGAGTTTAAGAACATCGGCTAAATGTGTGTAATGCGAAAAGAGAACACCTAAATGTCATTAGTCCTCAATTATATTTATTTTCAGAGCATTTAGGTCCCATAAACAAATGCTTATAAAATCAAGTAAATAAATAAAAAATACTGTTCCTTTCGAACAAAATAATAAATACAATAACTACATAAATAAATGGCAATTTCAAGTGCTTTTGAAGTGCAAAATATAACTTAATATAACTTGTGTGAGTGTGTGCATGTGTGTGTGACAGACATCCTTTGAATCAACCAAAATCAAAAGATAATAATAATAAACAAAACACTGACCCTAGATGATAAACCAATAAACAGGAGCCCTGGCAGTGGCGTAATCGGGGGGGTGGATTTAATATCCCCTCAAATCTAGGCTACGAGAATCAGCCCTAAACAAATGCAAGAAGTTCCGATCATTTGAACGACAGCAAGAAAATAACATTTGCAATTAAAGTGCACAATGGAAACATAGGACATTGTTCGTGTTTTACTACTCAAAGCATTCCAGGGATTGAGGTACAGTGGCAAGTTAGCGATCAAAGCAACAGGTAGACCACCTACCAAAATCAGAGCAACAGTAACGTTAGCTACCAATGGAGTTGAATGAATGATGTGCTAACGTTCACATATTAGAACGTAACGTAAATGTAAAACGTTTTGTTTTTTTGCCGTCTCACACTGTGATAAATATGTTTAAGTAACCTCCGGATAAATATGTTTAAGTAACCTCCGTTTAATTTCCATAAACTGTTAGTTCGTTGTAAGGTAAAATTAATACATTGCTAGCGGGCGGAAATAGCATTGACAGTACTAGAAAGCTAGTTAGCAGGCTAGCCAGCTATTAGGCTATCTAATCACTTGTATGTAGACGCTTTAGCTGCGCAGTAGTCTACGCTCTGACCTAACCAAAGACAACGCAGCGCACAGGCTACCGGAAAAAAAAGATTTGGCAGAACAGATTGCCCGCATTTTCGCACTGACATGGCACACAAATATTTAAGACCAATGCAATCTGAATTTAAGACAATTTAATACTTTTTAAGGCCTTATTTTGATGAAAATTGATTTACGACTTTTTAAGACTTTTTAATACCCCGCGGCCACCCTGTTTGAATATGTCACTGAGAAAGCAGACATCGCCAATGAAGTTGTCATCCAGCATTCGGTTCAAGTGTGTTTCGGCTTTTTTATGCTTGCTGCTGCCGAGGAAGGCTGTGATTTCCCCTCTTAGATCACAGAAACGCTCGAGCGCTTTGCCTTTGGACAGCCACCTGACGTTGTTGTGCAAAAGCAGGTCATGGTGCTCAGCAGACATTTCTGACAGCAGCATACGGAATAAGCGGTGTTGGAGGCTTGATGTGGAGCGGATAAAATTAATTGTTGCCATCACGCTGTCCATTGTTGACTTGAGCTCTCCGCTTAGTTTTGCGCACAATACCGTCTGATGTACAATGCAGTGTAGGGATATCATTTGAAGTGCAACAGCAGACCAACGTGCAGCCAAACCATTAACTTATCCCGTCATGGATGGAGCCCCATCCGTTACAAGCATGCACACACGTCTCATATCAAGGCCATTGTCTTCAAAAAAAGTTGAAATCCTCTCAAAGAGTACCTCGCTTGTTGCGTGTCCTTTTAACGGCAGTAAGCTGAGCAGTTCTTCTCTGAAGCATTTGCCGTAAAAAAAACGGACATATATGCACAGTTGGGCGGAATCCGTCTTATCTGTGGACTCATCTACTGCTATAGACATGACATCAGCTTTCTTCAGGTCGTCTAAAAGCGTTTCGAACACATCAGTAGCAAGAAGTTGAACCCTACGAATATTTGAGGTGTCCGACAGGGGTACATTTTTAATGGCAGAGGTCACGCTTGTTTTTACTTTGTCGTCATTTATAACCTCATTCACGACGGCCAGCATGCCCTCTTTCACGGTTTCAGAGTCTGTAAATGGCCTATTCTTTTTTGCCAAGATCCATGACACATGAAGGGAAGCAGCTGTAGCTCTCTCTTGGGCCGTGCATGTCCGCATCATAGTAGCACAGCTCCGGTTGTAAGATGCCAGCAAACTCTGCATCTTTGCAGCTCTATCCTGAGATCCCTCAGGAAAGCTTGAGCGGAAAGTTGGGTGTTTATCAATGTGGTGTCTCCGCACATTGTAATCCGCAACACACTTTATTGTACATATTTAATATGTATAAAGTAATTTCTCAGATTTGTGTTTTGGAGAAAACATTAGGGTCCGGCTTTCGCCTACGGTTAGGTAATGGAAATCCCCACGATCACGTAGGGGAGGTGCACGGTCCATCCGGCCCTCAAACCTCCAGCGGCCCTGATCCCAGGATCTATCCTCATCAGGTCTACGGGGATGATGTCGGGGCCTAGGTGGCGATGGTGAACGCCAGGAACCCGGTGGTGCGCGGGGACGTCCGGCCCTCCGTGGAGGACCAAGACGTCCGTCTCGGGGTGGTGAGTACTGTCTAATACCCGCGCGTGGTGGTGGTGGGCGTCTATCTGGTGAGTATCACATTGGGCCCGTGGGTGGTCGCGGTAGGCGCTGGCCATTCCGTGGCGAATAGAATCGTCGACTCACTTGCGGTGATCGTCTACGTCGGTAAGGTGAGTGTGGTCGCCTACCCGTGGATGGTGATGGAGGACGACGGCCTCTGGGTGGAGAGCAACGTTGTCCATAATCGGGAGATTGGAATGTAATCCGGTGGGTCTGTGGCGATCGGGCATCACGGCGACGTCTTCCATAACGGACCTCAGTCCACTCACACATGTTTGGATCTAATCTAATAGTACAAAGCTATAAAAACATAAAAAAAAACTAAAAAAAAGACTGTGCTACTCACGTGTACTGAATATGTAAATAAGATTCGATAGTGGAATTCAAAAGATGGTTTATTTGAAACAAGAACGACGTTTCGACCTGTCGTGGTCTTCATCAGGTTCAAGTATTTAACATAGTGACACATTCAGTAAACACAGTAGAAATCCCGCCAATGGGATAAGGCGTATGACGGCTTCCGGGTCCCGTCTCCGTAGTCCGTGGACAGAAAGGCCCATACAGTTATACAAATATATATACAGTAATCGTGATACAATATTAATCATCTAAACAAAAATAAAAATATGCAACAAGACTTTAATATGTACAATAAAGAAAGTCAACAGGAAGGAGTGTTTGACGGCTTCCGGGTCCCATCCGTTGCAATTCAAATAATCCAATCATTTCTATATGAATGTAAGCAGTCCGAAACACATTTAAAACAGTATATAACGTCAAAAAAAACTAGGTAATGGAATAAACATAGACATGTTTGCAATAAAAATAGACAATCAAACAAACAGCTGTACATGTCCGCGGGAGGAAATGTCCGTCAGCCTCAGGGTCCCATTCCTACTTCTTTCGATCAAAACATATCCATTACTGTTAAAACATCATAGAAGAATAAAAATACTATGCCTTTTACAGGAAAACCGATGACGTCAGCCTAACGGCAGAAAAAGTTAAAGGTGAACTATACTTAAACATTTTTTTATAAAATAATGTTAGGGCTGCGGTTAAGGTTAGGCCTAGGTGGGTCCGGTTAAGGTTAGGCATAGGTGGGTAAGGTTACGGTCAGGATTGAGCCGCGGTAAGGGCTATATCTAAGTGGGTCAGGTTATGGTTAGGCATAGGTAGGTCTGGTTATGGTTAGGGTTGAGCTAAGGTTGAGGTTAGGTCTAGAGGTCAAGTTATGGTTAGGGCCGGATCGTTGTTGGGGTCAATACGGTAAGGATTCTGGTATTCAACTGGGCGTATGGGTATGGCGTCCAAGATAAGGATCCAATATCGTTCCCGCTTACATCGTTGTTGCAGAGTCCAGGTGAAGTTGCGTTGAAGGCCCGCAACTCTCATGGAGTCCAAACCATGCAACAAGAAGTGTTGCACCAAAGGTGAGTAAAAATCTTTTCTGTTTGTGATGTCTAGGTTGTGCTGCCTAATGCGTGCCGATAAGGTAATGCCTGTCTCTCCCACAAATTGCGTGTAACAGCAAGAGCAACCAACAAGGTAAACGCAGTTGTTTGACCCGAGAGTGAAGTTTTGAGTTAATTCAAACCAAGTGTTATTCCCGTGATTCTTAACGAATCTCAATTTAACAAATTGTGTGCTTTGCTCTGCAGGAGTTTCACTGTCGTCCAAAGAGGGCAAGCTGGCACGGACAAGGATATCCCTCCGATTTTTATTCCTCCTGTGGGCCAAAATAACTTTGAATCCATCAAAAGGTACCTGTTGGTTGAGTACCCTAACAAAGTTGGATCTAAGTTTAGAACCCAAGGCAGAACTCATAGAGGAATAAGTCACAACGAGGGGAATGAGACTGGCCTGAACCCTCTCCCTTTTATCCAGGAAGGCCTCTGAGGAAGGACCTAGAATATCCCCTGTCCTTAAGGGCCCGGAAAAGTATGCGTACTGCCTCATAAAAGTCATAATCTCTAGTACAGATTCTGTTGAAGCGTAGTAATTGTGATTTAACTAGTCCTCTAAACATGTGTTGTGGGTGATAACTACTTTTATAAAGTAGGGCATGGGTATCAGTTTTCTTAAAAAACACTTTAGTATCAAAAACACAGGTTAAGTCAAAGTCAGGACCCTTGTAAACGGTAGTATCCAGGAAGTAAATTGAGGAGTCACTAAGCTCATACGTAAGCTGAATAGATGGGTCGTGTGCATTTAGTGTGGACATAAATTGTTTAAATTCCATTTCAGAACCCGGCCAGATACCCCAGATGTCATCCAGGTACCGAAGGTAATGTATGGGCCTCAGGTGACATTTAGGAAGGACCACCTCTTCCCAGTTGGCCATAAAGATGTTAGCGTAGGCCGGTGCGAATTTTTTGCCCATGGCTGTTCCCTTAATTTGTAAATAGAATTGGCCATTGAAAACAAAGTCGTTCCTAGTAAGGTTGATATTTAATAGTTGCAATAGTTGTCTGTCAGGCCTCTTAGGGTCAGGATGTTTGTCGAATAGTTTTTGAACACATTGAATACCAGCCACAGTAGGAATATTTGTGTAAAGGCTTTTCACATCCATAGAAAAAAGCAAACAGTTAGATGGTACAGTCAATGTTTTGATTAAGTTAATGAAATGATATGTATCTTTTACATAAGAAGGGTGTGTGACCGAAAGGGGATTGAGAAAATAATCTAGGTACTCAGCCGTGGAGTAAGTCTCACTGCCACAATCAGAGACAATAGGCCTGCCCGGGGGGATTTTAAAAGGAACCGTCCAAGTCGAAGGGTCTTTATGAATTTTTGGTAGAATATAAAAGCGTCTGGGTCTAGGCTCCTCTTCACTAATTAGATACTCTCGCTGTCTATCATTAATAAATTTGTTCCTATGGAGTGAGTCTATAATTTTGGTCACTAATTTGACTGTATCTGGAAAAATAGGTTTATCTAATTTAAGATAATAAGTGGTATCATTCAATTGACGTTCGACCTCCAGAATATATTGATCCCTATCTAGAATTACAATAACCGACCCCTTGTCGGCTGGCTTAATTACAATATTTTTGTTACCCTGGAGTTCCATTAAAGCTCTATTTTCAGAATATGACGTGTTAGGAGCCTCGAGTGTTGTTTTGTAATGTGTCTTAACTGTTAAATCGTCTAGGGCTATCAATTGGTGTATGTAAGAGGGGACACACGCTGGCAGAGGAGTCCACGTAGAAGGCCCCATAAAAGGTAGCCTCATACTTTCTTTGTCCTTAAAAAAGCCAATCAATTTGAGTCGTCTATGGTATTTTTTCAAGTCCAATTTGAATTGTTTTTTGGTGTCTTGTCCTAGACTGAATGTGGAGATAAAAGATAAACCCTTGTCCAGCAAAGAAGTTTGTGCCTCGGATAAAGTGAAGTTATTGGTTAAGTTCAAAACAGTGTTGCCTTCCAAAGACGGTGTAAGCTTTTCCCTCGCCTGTAACGGCATCAGAGGGACTAAACGTTTAACCTTTTCATCCAGTGGTAAAGGAAGGCCTCACCGGTCTCAGCCGTCCAGTGGATGTGATCCTCTACTGTGGAAAACTGGTTCTCCGGAAGGAGGGGGATGTATGGCATATGTTGGCGCAGTTCCTGATTGAGAATCGTAAGGTTCTCCTGTTCGTTTGTGGGGAGATCCTTAGAGAAATTGACCTGCTGAATAAATATTTCAGCCCTCGGGAAACGCCTCCCAGCTGCCTTAAGGGCAGCTTGCGCATTCTTAAAAGTGGTTTCCTTGGATTTGTTCCCCCTACTGTTGATGCCAAACGATAAAATAATTTTTTCTACAATCAAACCCTGCCTTGGGAATGTCTTTTCGAATAGTGCCTGTGCGTGGCGGAAATGGGCCCCTGGGTAACACTATCTGCAGGCCAGGGACGCGGTGGTCAGGGATGTGGGCCAGGTTAGAATCACCTACAATAAGCCACCTATTGGTGACAGCAAGGTCCCAATCCAACAATTTGCGTTGCGTGTTAGGGTGTCTGTTGACCTGATACATCTGTGAACTCCCAGAGTCATCAACGTCCCCAAAGTTCCCCTCCTCCTGGTCGTACGACGTGGAAGGAGCCCCACTGCAGCCAGGAACATCTCCAACCTCACCAAACTGAGTTGTGAGGCGACAACGTAGATGAGCAGGGACAGGGGGGACAGACAACTGCAAAACATCACCTGTCTGTCGACTCGGCGCAGGTGGGGTGACGAGGCAGTTGGGAAGAGGCACGTGAGCAGCTGGCCCAACGTCTGTGCCGGTGGTCTCCCCCGTGGAGTCGTCCCGTGGCTGCGGCGGTGGACAGGGTCCCGGTGGTGGGCGGGGCTCCAGTCGTCGAACGGACGACGACGCACGACTGGGCGTAAGTACCGCAACACACTCATTACAAATTAAATCGGTTTGGCGTTTGGATTCGGCTGCAAAATGAATAAATACTTGTCAGTCCAGGCAGGGTTGAACCGACGGTTTTCAGTGTCCACTTGGCGTTTTTGAGTTGACAAAGTCATGTTAGATCAGATTAGACGACTCGCCTTCAATCACTTTCTTGACAGACCATGGACATATGAAACGCAACGCGCAGAATTGAGGGTTGAATGATGCTAGGTTCCTGTTGCTAGGTTGCGCTGAGTGTTGCATTCATGGTCTGTACTACTGTAGGAATTTCTGAAGGCAAGGCTCGATATTTTATTTTTTATTTATTTTTTACTTTTCTATGCGCTTTTTGCGGAACCACGGGCTGGGCCACTCGGAAGGGGCTTCTGGGCCGGATGTGGCCCGCGGGCCGCCATATGAATAGGCCTGCAATACATTCTTCTTCTCCTCTCGCCTCTATCCGTCTGCATTACTACGCCCCCTAGAGGCTGTACAATTCAACTGAACATAACTGAGTAACTCAATGCAGTAGTAGTGAACACAACATCTCCCCCTTTCAATAAAGGCGAATTCCTTCATAACAAACTTAAAATTACTTTTGTAATGGAATTCAAGTAATGGAATTTCGGCTTCAAAACCAAATCAGAAAAACCAATAACGACTGCTAATTGTTTTTTCTGATTATGTTTTAAATCGGAATATTCAAAGAACGCACCATCCACGGATTGAATCGAAGGCGAAATTGTTGTTGTTGTGTTTGAAACTGGCGCAAGGGTTCTTCTTATTGTACAGTTCCGGCAAAAGGCGCAAGGGTTGCTGGGAAAGCGGAGACGTTTGCAGTGACATCATGACGTTGCTCTCGCCGGCTCCATGGCTGGCTCTGGCCGGTGTGAAACCAACTGGTTCATAACTGGGATAAGGCTGGAACCTGTTTTGAACTGGCCCAAGCAACAGCCCGGAACTGGCTCTTGGTTCTTTTTGGTGTGAAAGGCCCATATGGGAATTGAACAAAGGGGTTCCTATACTTAATCACCCTGTATTTGAATGAGGAACATTTATTTATTTAGAATACATTAATCATTCACAAAGAAAATTGGTGGTCTAAAAGGTTAGATTTTTCTTCATTTGTTTAATCAAGGCATTAAGATCGATTTCCAAAAGAAGATTTTTTATTCCTCTTTTTAATAAATTTTAGCATGGGTGCATAAACTTATTCTTACCACTGTAGGGTGGATTGCCCTAATGTGGGACACTGCCTAATGTGGGACACCTAAGCTTTAGTGGGTGTGGCTCTTCCCCAAACAAATGAATGTTAGCGAAACTATGGGGAAACCAAAGCTGTAGTGTCATGTGATCAAAATAATTTAACCTTTGAACTGTCCAGTCATAGATAAGGGCGGGAAAATCATCAAACAGGAAGTACCTGCCGTGAATGCTACCACAACGTCAGTGACATACAGTTTTGACCAAATTAGTGTTAAGAGTATAAATTAATTATTATCAAAATAATCATGCTACTTTTTATCTTAATGTGTTCATGAAATGTTTGTTCATAAAAAAATTGTATAGCATGGTATATATTTAAACTATATATTTGATTTTAATAGATTTTTCTATTGTCCCACTTTAGGACAAGTATGTGTCCTAAAGTGGGACAGTATGATTAGCCTAATGTGGGACAGTTGTAAAACTTCAACCCAGTCACGAATGTGTGGTGGAGCAGGGTTTATGCAACAGTAATGGTTATTTATATGTTCTTAGTGATCTTTTGCAGTATTAAAATACTTTATTACTACAGATATATTAAGGGCAAGGGACATTTTTACGGCGGGTGTGTGTGTGTGTGTGTGTGTGTGTGTGTGTGTGTGTGTGTGTGTGTGTGTGTGTGTGTGTGTGTGTGTGTGTGTGTGTGTGAAGGGAGTAGGGAGTCTGAAACGAAATAGCAACTCAATAAGGCATTTTGTTACATAAATATAGTGTTAACTTTAATAAAATGTATTTCAGATCACAATGGCGAAGGCGAGAAAGACACAGGGAGAGAGGCAGGCAAAGGATAAGATGAGGAAATTAAATCAGTGGAAGCAGGACAGGATGAAAGGAGCAATAGAGGAGTATAGGCAGGTCATTGAGAATGGTGGGGTCCCTAACCTGAGACTGCTGGCTAGGGCATGGAACGTACCCAAGTCTACTCTCCAGCGCAGGGTAAAAGGTAGTGGTCACTCGGAGCACACAATAGGGAGAAAGCCGATCATCAGCAGTGAGGATGAGGTAGAGCTTGGGGAAATGCTAGTCACATTAGCAAAACGAGGATTCCCCCTGAGGATGAGTGAAACACAGCAACTGGCCTACCAGTTTGCCACCAAGAAAGGAATCAGGGGATTCAGTGACGTAAAGGGAAAGGCTGGTTACAAGTGGTTTAGGGGTTTTTTGAGGCGCAACCAGAAAATCAGGATCAGGAAACCTGAGGCTCTCTCAGCCAACAGAGCTGCTGGATTCAACCGCACTGTTGTAAATACGTGGTTCCAAAAATATCAGGACACAATTGACAGACTGGGGTTGGAGAATGTTCCAGATTATATCTGGAATTGTGATGAGACTGTGCTCCAAGATCACTTCCTCTCCACCAGGGTGGTTGCCGAGGCTGGGTCACCTTGTTTTGAGATCACTGCTGGGGAGAAAGGAGAAACCTCAACCTGCCTTTCCTGCATCAACGCTGGTGGTGGGTATGGGCCGAACCTGATCATCTTCAAGGGCAAGAGGATGAAGGCAGATTGGCTCTTTGGGGCTCCCGAGAATGCCTTCCTCAGGATGTCAGACAACGGGTGGATAAACACTGAACTATTCACTGAATGGGGCAAGTTTTTTCTCCAAAGCCTGCCCAAAGATGATCCACGACCCCACTTGCACCTTGTTGATGGCCACTCTAAATTTGATGAAAGAGAACAACGTATGTGTGTTTAGCCTCCCCCCTCACACTACTGTTTATGCCTGTTATTCATTTATTTATTTATTCAATTTGATCATTTGATCTAGTTTGTTAACACAAATAAATATATAAGTTGAAAACCTCCTTCTGTGTTTTTTTTATTTATTATTATTATTTTTAATTTCATAAATAATTTTGGCGATGGGTGCCCTTTTTTTTTTTTTTAGCACCTGCCCCCCAAAATGTCTGTGCACGTGCCTGATTAAGAGAATGGATGTTAAGAAATTATAACTGTACAATTGTAATTTAAGTTTAAGCTGCCACAAACAGCTACTTTCTATTTGCTGTGGCTATCCTAATCTCATTGGTAAATTTGCCTTTTCCAGTAATTCCCCTGTGATGATCCACCAGACCATGTTGAGCAAGTGTGTACACACACAAAACGCAAACACACCTAGTTGAAATAGGGAGAACGGAGTGGCATATAAGACTTTATGACAGAATTCTGCATTGATGATTGAGTAGCCTACTTTATAAGTAATGTTAATTGTGTGTCCAACCTTTTGCTAAAATTAGAAATATAACATATTTGTATGTAATACAATATAGGCCTATCGTAATCAGCACTCGAGTTGAGGGGGGGATGGCATCCCCCTTTGGAATTAAAATGTTCAAAATCATCAATCTGTTATTTTATCAATTAACGTGGAAATATTACCGCTATTTCATTTTAGCAGTTTCCTTTTTTGATTCGGCGCAACAAAGGGTTGCCGCGGTGTCGACATTTCACACCGAGTAATACACTTGTGTTAACACCGGTATTACCAAGTATAAACGGTATAAACTTTGAAACTATAGGTCATCCTCCACCATCTTCTCCGTCAACTCTCCTCTCACACTCAGTGACAGCGTCTGGCAGCGCTCAAGCTCTCGTAGGGATTGGGCTTCGCGGGGTTTATTTACCGGCGTTGCTATGATTACCGGTCTTGTGTGTTCCAACGGTTTATTAGGGAGCCTATCTATTATTATAAAATTGTTATTTTCTTAATTATATTTATATTATTAATTTCTACTGATTTTTTTTTTATTACTGGAAAAAATAAATAAATAAAATAAAGCAACTCTGTCCCCTTTTCTCCCTTTCATTCCAACCCGTGTTTAACGCTAGTCTCCCTTCTCTGCCGAATGAATTTTTGAAGAATAAGAATCAGTTTTTAATATCCTTAAATGTGATGTATGCCTGCGAATCGTGTGATGCGTCCGATCAGCTGCGTTTTTGGGGATAAAATGAGAGCGATGACATGACAGTAGTCATCTCTCTGACTACTGAAGGCATAGAGCAGGGTCTGCGGCCAAGGGTGCGCCAGCGCATCCCATCCCAGAGGAGGATCGTCGTTCTTCAGGGAGAAGAAACGTGGGCAATGAGAAGATTCTCTGGTCGCAAACAGGTCGACCTCCGCCCTGCCAAATCGGGACCAGATTCCCTCGACCACCTGGGGGTGGAGTCTCCACTCTGCTGGACTTGGTCCCCCTCTGGACAACATGTCCGCCGCCACGTTTAGGGGCCCTGGCACATGAACGGCCCTGAGTGAACTGAACTGTGGATGAGCCCATAGCCATAGAGCTGTTGCCAGTTTGCAGAGGGTTGGGGAGCCCAAACCCCCCTGCCTGTTGATGTACGCAGCTGTCACTGTGCTGTCGGTTCTGACTATGACATGCCGTCCCTTGAGCCGCGGCAGAAAGTGCTTTAGGGCTAGACAAACCGCCCTCAGCTCCAACAAGTTGATATGCTGAGACCCCCAGCGGCCCTTCCAGGGTCCGTTGATACCCTGACCTTTGTGTACGGCTCCCCACCCTGCTAGGGATGCGTCTGTAAATACGATCTGGCGGTGTGTCACTGACCCCATGGTCTGTCCCCTCCCAATGTTGGCTGGGTCCCTCCACCAGCGTAGGGCTCTGTAGAGCTTTTGGGAAACCGTCACCTTGGCATGGGCGGGGCTCTGTGGACACAGGCCTACACTTAGGAGACACTGGTCATAAACACACCACAAAAGTTGCCCCAGGTGTCTGCATATGTGATGCGCCAGCCCGTGCCATGGTACAGGACATGAAACAATTTAACGGCAGATATGGGTGTGGGTTTTGTCTGCATATGGGAGAAATAGAACCAAAGGGAAAAGGGTTTACACGTGTAGGCCTATATCCTCACTCAACTGAGTATCCTCAACTAAGAACACATGATCAGACTACCCATCAGGCATCTCCTGCAATACAATCAGACACAGATGTTAATGGGGTTAAGGGACCTAGTCAACTGCTGCTACTTCCTAATTTCGACATTATCAAACATTTTGTCCCAGAATATATGCATAGTGTTTGCCTTGGTGTAACAAAACAATTTGTCAGTATTTGGTGTGATTCAAAAAACTCTGCTTTGCCATTCTATTTACAACCGAAAATAATCCAACAGATTGACAGTTCTCTCCTCACCATACACCCACCACATGAAGTCAAAAGATGTCCAAGGTCATTGTCCGAGAGACACTATTGGGAGGCATCTGAATGGAGGGCATTTCTTTTATTTTATTCCCCCATTCTTTTGAAAACAGTTTTACCCCCGGTTTATTATAATCGCTGGCTATTACTTGTCTTCTCCATCTACACACTCCTCCAGGATAATATCCAAAAAGCTGATCTTTTGCATGCTTCCTCTTGTCTTACGCGTTTTGTTGTCGAGGTACAAGAGCTTTATGGAAAATGTTATGTATCTTATAATGTTCACTGCTTAACCCATCTTAGCAACGCAGTTGACATGTGGGGTCCGCTGTGGGCCAACTCTTCATTTGTTTATGAAGACACAATTGGCACTCTTCTTGAAATGTTCAATGGTACACAGGCAGTCCCTGAGCAAATTTGTAAGAGATTTTTTAACACAAAAACACTAATGCACCACACTGAATTATTCAACAATGCCAGTGATGATGTGTGTGATCTTTTCAACAAACTTGTTAACAAAGACAATTCAATGTTAAAATCATACAAAGTAGGTAGTGGTGCTCGGGTTGTCGGGAATTACACAACAAGAGTAATTACAGTGGGGGAGTCCATTCTCTTTGGAAATTATATAGAGGCCAGTGTCAAAGAATTCAAGAGATGTTTCATCCACCACACTTTATACACCACTGAAATGTATGCAGCAAATTTTAAACACAATAATTCTTGTGTGGCTCTAAAAAACGGAGAGCATGGTAGCATTAAATCCATACTACTTTGTAAGCTTAATTGTGGTTGCTTATCAGCATGCAAGTGTGAAGAGGTGTACCTACAAATGTTTAGATTCAGACAATTAAGAATCTATGATGATTTTGCTAAGGTGAATACTGCTAAGCAAATTGTGAAGTTCAGAAAGACCCATGAAATACTTCTTTGCAAACCTAATGATATTTTGTGCAATGCTTTTGCTACGTACACGATGAGTCAATTATTCTTATCAAGATGCCTGTATTAGAAAATGTTTAAAGTTAGTAAGGCTTCAATTGTACTCTCTTTCCTTGTTATTATATTCTGGCTGTTGTAGCCTATGCAGGTTGTGTATTATGTTTTATATTTATGTGTGGTTTATGTTTCTACAATAAAATCTCCAGATAATACAAATATTTGTCTTATGTTTCACATATTCATTTCAGGACAAATTACAGAATAATGAAAATATATATTAAAAAAAGTATATTATAGTTAACTATAGTAATCTATACTGTACTACACTTTGTAGTGACTAACTATAGTATTTACCATAGTACACTACAAAGTCTGGAAAATTACTATAGTAAATCCAGCACTATATTGTAGTATATTATAGTATACTATAGTAATCTATAGTATACTGTAGTAAATGCTGTAGTAAGCTATAGTATTTTTTCCCCCGGGTAAACAGCAGATTCGCCCGCTCCTTTGCTCAACGCGCCAATCAAAGGAAAACCCAAAAGTTTAGTATGATATAGGCTACCGTGTTGAAAAACACCTGGCCAAAATGATTGTTAACTCAGAAAAAACGATGCGATTAATATGAAACACCAGAACCAGAACCAGGCCTTCAGGACTATTCGTCTCTCTGCCCCTCCCCCCCCCCCCCCCCCGTCCCCCCCCCCGTCCCTCCGTCAGGACTCATCGTCGTTGTCTCAAGACTTCTGCGCAGGGGGCGGAAAGGGTCCCACTCTGCCTCACGCACCACACATTGCTTTCTGTCTGTGGGAAACACGTGGGGGATAATTGCCGCCGAGGTGTCCATCATCGGGAATTAATGGACGCCTCCGCGTCGGTACGGTTGCGCAAATTAAGACCATTCATTCATATTTTCATGCGTTTTACAATCCAAATATAACGTTTTTAACAAGCCATAACTTTGTTTCCCTGGTAACGCCTGAGGGGTTGACTAATACCTGGAACAACCATTACCCTCCCGTAAGGTTCTTATTCAACGGAAACGTTGTTCACTCCTCCAGTAAATAGGACGGACCTTAAATACGACTTGGTAACGGGTGGTATTCTAGTCCGCTCAGCTATAAGCCAGAGAGCTAACGTAATGCATTGTACATATTTATAATTCGAAATTCTCCCCAGCCTTTATACCACAGATACTCTAGGGTCTAAAGCATATAACCGTGTTGTCTGATTACAGTTTACTTCATTTTTCACAATTCGTTTTAGCTCTCGTTTTAGAGACAGGCTGATACGATACGCCAGCTAGCGCATTAATTGAGAACTGTGAACAGAAAATTTGACGGAACTACTAAGCAGGTGTCCGTATATCAGGAGTTAATGCACACCCTGCAGCAAATCAGAATCGAGTATTCCCCCAGACCGTGGTATAATTAAGGGTAATGCTGAATGATTTATACAAATAATGGTGGGCTACTTTTCTGTTGGACAAATATTGCCACTGGTTCTTGTTTTTTATTTTTATAGGTTATCACTCTTGGATTGGCAGGGGGAGCTGATGCCAACGATACAGTGTGGCGCATTCTGAAACAGGCCATCAAAAATGACCTTGCCAAGAAAATCTCATGGCGGGGGATGAATGGAAAGATTTCATTTGAAAATCTACACCTGAAGGCAGTAGTGATGGGTAAGCATTTTAACTGTTCATCACTGTTTATCACAAGCATCCTGTTCTAGTCTCTGATAACTTCTCCAAAGGCTCCTGCACCTATGCGGATTCTATCAGGCTGAAACCATCAGTCTGCTGAGCTCAAAGCACTTTTGAAATGTTTCTGGGAGACAACATACAGGGTTAGCCACATCCTCAGAGCATGCACCTATCTCCCACCTGATGAGATCTATTGGCATTGCTTACAGTTGGAGCTTTGCATAGGGAAGAAGATTGTAGCATGCATTACAGTATTGCTGTTTAAATCCAGTTACATCTGTTAAAATCACGAACGCAAACATTCTTTGTATGTCTTCAATTTCAGATGCAGTGAGGCGCAATCCATCCTGCTCAACTGCAACGGATGTGCAGATTGCGGATGCCATTAAGCGATGGTTTTACTGGGCTGGGGATAGGGAGGGAGGGAGGAAAAAACGCCAGCCGGCTCCAAACCAGAAGCAAACTGGTTTGGATTAAATCAAATAAAAGAATACTACTTTAAAATATTTTGTTTCATTATTTGTGCATTATACACATAGAACATAAATTAACAATGTAACTTATTCACTCACCATCGACTCCTCAACCATCACCCCCTCCACCCTGGTACGCAATCTCGGTGTCATCATGGACCCCACCCTTACCTTCACTCCCCATGTCAGCCACATCGTCAAGACCTCATATTTCCACCTCCGCCGCATCGCCAAAATCCGACACTGCCTCCCCCCCCCCTGCTGCTGAATCCCTCATCCATGCCTTCATCTCCTCTCGCCTCGACTACTGCAACTCCCTCCTTACTGGCATCTCCTCCCATTCCCTCCATAGACTCCAAATGGTCCAAAACTCTGCTGCCCGCCTCCTCACCCACACCCGGTCCCGTGAACACATCACTCCCGTTCTCCACTCTCTCCACTGGCTCCCCATCAAGCAGCGCATCAACTTCAAAATACTCCTCCTCACCTTCAAAGCTCTTCACCACCTAGCCCCCCCCTACCTGTCTGACCTCCTCCTCCCCCACCGCCCCATCCCGAGCCACCCGTTCCTCCTCCACTCTCACCCTGACTACACCAACATCCCGATTAAAAACTTTTGGCGACAGAGCATTCTCACGCACAGCACCCCGACTCTGGAATTCCCTCCCCCAATCTGTTCGCCACTCTCCCTCACTCACAACATTCAAGTCCCGCCTCAAAACATACCTCTTCACCCAAGCCTATGATCTTCCCTATCCCTAGCCACCATTACCCAACTGCCTACACTTCTACCCCCTGTTACATCTCAATAACTCTGTGCTGTGTATGCTTGTGTTGTCCCCCCCTGTCTGTAATACCCCCCCCCCCTTTCTTTGCCTGTAAATGTAAATGTGTCCTGCTTGTACTGTCCCCCTGTCTGTAATACCCCCCCCCCCCCCTCTATGACTTTGTAATTTGCGACTTTGGGTATCTGAAAAGCGCAATATAAAATAAAGATATTATTATATTATTATTATTATGAGGTTTGGGTCAGTTATGGGATCACTTTGGGTCAGTTATGGGATCACTTTGGGTCAGTTTTGGGATCAATTTGGGTCAGTTATGGGGTCAATTTGGGTCAGTTATGGGACCACTTTGGGTCAGTTATGGGATCACTTTGGGTCAGTTATGGGATCACTTTGGGTCAGTTATGGGATCACTTTGGGTCAGTTAGGGATCACTTTAGGTCAGTTGTGGCTTCTTTTTGGCAAGGTTCTGGGGATTTTGGCCACTCTTTGGGATAATTCTGGCTACATTTTTAGCCAGTATTCCAAAATTGTCTCCAGCGTTCTCATATATATACATTTCTCACAGTGCAAATATGTTTTTGAATGAGTTTCTGAAAATGGTGTTTTAAGATGGGACATCTGTAATTATAATTTTTAAACCCTTGTTGCAAATATAACCAAAAAAATTATATTTTTGGTCGCTGTGTCATAATTCAGCTTAATTTCTAATATATTGTTGCTTACGGCACACTCATTAACGAGAAAATGCCAAACTGGCACTGCATGTTGAAAAGGTTGCTGACCCCTGATCTAAACTCTCTACAGTTGCCTAATATCCCTACTTGATATCTTGATATCCAGCTATTGTTTAACAGTTTTTCTTCCCTTTCTTTCCCTAAACCAGCCCAGACCCCTGTACTGCAGGATAAACCTGCCAGTTCCTGTCCTGGGGCCTCATTACAGAAATAATCCTAACTTCTCATGCCAATTTAAATTAGGGTCTCAAAGATAGGAAAAATTCTAACCTCCTATTACAGTAGCAGTCCCTAAGCTGTCGGCCGTTTCCTATCTTATCTTTAGCCTCCTATCTTATCTTAATTTAGGAAATCCTAACTCTTCTGTCAATCAGATTTTTCGATCGCAATCGTCAGGTTATGTCTGGTTCTGCACATAATGTGCACGAGATTAATATAAGGCTTTAATAACGGTTAATAATAACGGCAAGCTTGTAGCAGTACTACGGTCATGGCGGGGATTGCTACGGAAAACAAGAAGAGCAGGGCTTTCAACTTTACCAACGACGAGCTGGAGGCATTAGTTGTGGCGGTGGACGAAAGGAAAAGTCATTTATTCGTCAAATTTTCCTCGAATTGAAAGTTGCGGATCAAAGAAAATAGATGGCAAGAGGTGTCGGACGCTGTCTCAGCGGTTTGTGGGGTACTGAGGGCGATGGACAGCATAATGAAAAAGTGGTAGACAATAGCGAGTGATGCCAAGACCAGAGGGACGCTACAGAAGAGGGACCAGGCAAAGACGGGGGCTGATATGCCAGAAGTGAAGCCCATAACTACACTAGAGGAGAAGATCCTGGCCGTCATGGGTCAAGTTTACACCCAAGGTAAGTTCAGTTCAACGCTTCTATCGCTAGCCAACTAGTTTAGCAACCGCGGATTATGTTTAAGTTTGACTTCACCAATACATAAGGCAAGAACGCTAGCGCTAAGATATTTTTTATTTTTTGGATTTTGGCATAAACCTAACGAGTGGACCACAGATTCACAGAATTTGTATAAACTAGTGTTAGTGTCCACATTTTGGGGGCGGTGTACTGCTAGTGCTACGGTGTAGCAACTAACGGTTTAAATCTAAAATGTAACAACTAGACGCGCTATCGATAAGTGGTTTTGAGGAGTGGCTCCATAGTAACCCTAACTAGAATAGGGCGACCAGATTTCCCCGATTTTAATTGCCTGTCCCATTGGATATTTCAATCACATTAATATCCAAACTGGAATGTCTCTGGTGTTTCTGCCTCAGACGCCTCTGACGTCTGGTCACTTTAAACTAGAGGCTAGGTAGACAACGATAGTTACTTGTGTTGGACCACAAAATACAGAATATGGACCAGTAAACGGCAAAAGAAAAGCCAACGCTGACAACCCCCCTAACATGAAATCATTTGTGTACAGGCATTTCAACCGGCACAAATGTGGGCCTGCCTGAGGAGGTGCTCGACAGTGTCAAGGTGTCTGAATCAACTGCGGTTATACTGACCTTGATGGATTCAGAGTGTGACAGCAGGACTCTGCCAACAGCAAGAATTATCCCATACCCTGGTAAGTTGATGCTCGCTGTTTAAATATTGAAATAAATATGAGGTGCATTTATACAATGACGCTGTCTCAACTGTACTCCATTTATGAACAGTTGAGGTTTATAATAGCAAGGCTACTGTTCAAGGAAAATTGTCTCGATTCAGTTTAAATTCTTCTCTACAGATAAAAAGAAGAAACACATAAGCCTACAAGAGGAGATTCTGGAGTTGGAAAAGGAGAAGCTGTTGGGGATGCGAGAAATTAAATAGGCATTGATATCACTGTAAATGCACATATTGCATATATTAAAGATTATTTGAGTGAAGCCTAATAATAAAGCAGGTAAAACAATTATTTCTGTTAGTGTCTATGGGACCCACCTGGTGTTGAATATGAAAGAGTCGTGGGTGGATCCAGGCCACTTTGCCAACAAATGCTGTGTAACCATATTTTGGTCCCCTATGGCCTGAACATTGATGGCATGTTATCCCTTACGGCACACATAAGCCGGCTCGGTTGGGCCACTTGGGGCTTTGATGGGGAAAAGTGACCAATCAATACGCCCAATTACCCCTGGCATCACACTCTGTCTTAAAAAAGCCTCCTTAATCTGCTGCAGCTCTTCTCCCCAAGGAAACTGAATGTAGTTCTTTGCAAGATTGCAGATGGCATTGATGACCTCCCTGAGATTGCGTGAAATACATGGCTGTGAAACCGAAGTCAGGCTTGCAACCTCAGTCTGGAAGTCACCCTCGGCAAAAAAACGTAGAAAATGAACTGTCTTGGGAGGCGATAACATGAAATTAAAATATGGTCCGGAAAATGTAACACGTCATTATGCGGTCTCAGTAGCCTTTCAGTCATCACGTTTCTGTTGTCATGTTCGTCCTCATTGTCACACAGCAGACCCACTAGCAGTGCTGCTGCGATTTTTTTCAGTTATTGACAGTTATTTTGAATTTAGGACAGGGTGTATGGCCACTGGCCACCAAGAAATTCCTAACTTAGGATAGTTCTGTAATGGTAAAATTCCTATCTTAAGATAAGATAGGAGTTCTTCCTAAGTTAAGTTAGGAAACCTTCTGTAATATCAAAATCCCTAAATGTCTTCCTATCTTAAGATAGGATATGATTTCAGAGTTAGGAAGTTTCTGTAATGAGGCCCCTGGACCGTTTTTTTTAATGACCAGGACACCAGACCCGGCAGTGCTGCTTGACCTTCTCTGCCAGGAGCGGAGACATGGATGGGGTGCCACCATTGAGACCCTGGTGTCTCTCTTCTGGCTGGCTAGTGGGGCATCATACAGGGTGGTCTCCAGAGTGTTCGGGATGCCTCGTTCCACTGTCCACCGCATCGTCCACAGGGTCACTGAGGAGGAGGTGGCCATTCGCCAAAAAGTATATTTTTATTTATTCACCAACTCATTTCCTTTGACACTTGAGTTGCTGCAACAAGTAAATTACCTCTGTGTGGAATAATAAAGTTGATCTTATCCTATCTTAAAATCGTCCAACTCCCTTAGACCCCTGAAGACCTAGAGGAGGTGACCCGTGGGTTTGCATGGCTGGCAAGACACTGCGCTTTCGTGAAAGCAACGGGAGCAATCGACGTCCGTCATGTCTGTATCAAGGCACCGAGCGGCCCTGATGGTCACTGCTACAGGAACAGGAAACTGTTTTCTTCAATCATTCTGCAGGCTGTTTGCGACCATCAGGGCCGCTTCATTGATACGTACGTGGGCTGGCCTGGGTCGGTTCATGACTCTAGAGTCCTCCGCCAAAGCCCCCTGTATTAGACACCTCCTCCAGGGCACTTCATCCTTGCAGTCCAAGACGGCCACAGGGAAGGGGCTCTCCTTCGATGTTGTTGACGGACTGATGGATAGAGGATAACTGGGGTCAGGTTATATTGTGTACACCGACAACTTTTACACAAGTCCCCTCCTCTACAGACACCTGAGCCAGGAGGGATTCGGAGCTTGTGGGACATACAGGTAATGTGCAATCTGCTCCTAGTGATGTGTATCATATGGATAAAATGGAAGTGAAGAGAATACATTTTGTTTCAATAGAATTATTCCTAACAAAGGACTACTTGTTCATCTGACCAACGTCAGGAACCTTTGCAACATCTACAGCAAGATAAGCCTGGAGCCAGCGGAGGACACAAGATGCAAACTAACATAACTGAGCATTTGTAACTTCTTGCTCTCTTCTCCTCTGAACTCTGATGTGATCACATCAACCTGCCATGTCAATTTACTCAAATAAATCTGAGGCCGGATACCGAATTCTAAACCTTTCTCCATGGTATTTATTCCTTCATAAATAAGGCTAAAGAACACGTTATTTTTTATTTCTAACAGTATGCATTTACTATGAAATGATAATGTAACCATCTTCTTATACAGGCAAGGAAGAGTCGGTGTCCCTACCACCCAGCCGTAACGAAAAGGTCTCCATGTGGCACTATCCGGTGGATCAGGGACAGGGATCTTTTCTTCGTGAAGTGGATGGACACAAGAGAGGTCTCCCTGTGCTCCACCATCCACCCCGTTTACAGTGGGGATACAGTGCAGCATTGGCAGAAGACGGGTGATGGGCCACACCAACATATCTCCAACCCCAGACCCACCACGGTAACCGAATATAACAGGTACATGGGGGGAGTCGATACATCCGACCAGATGATTGGGACAAATTCAGTCCACCGGAAGACGACAAGGTGTCCCACCACTGTGTTCCAGCATCTGGTGGACATTGCTGCGACCAACTCCTTCATTATTCACAAGGAGTGTGCCAGCCTGCAGCAGGTGAGACCGATGACCCGTCAGCAATTCCAGGAGGAGCTTGCTGCACACCTCCTTGGGGTTGACCAAAGAAATGGGCTTCAGAAGACGAGCTACCACCATCTGCCTGTTCCCACCAGCGATGAACAGACGAAGAGTAAGAGAGCCACCGGTGGGCGACGGCGCTGCAAACTCTGCCAGAGGAGCACTGCCTGGCAGTGTGAGGACTGCGCTGTAGGCCTGTGTCTGCAGCCAGACAGGAACTGTTTCAGGCAGTACCATCAAAGCGTGGAATTGTAAATAGAATTAGCCAATAAATGTTTGTAAATACTAACCATAATATAATCAGTTTTTGTAAATTTAAGAGACCAAGAATGAAATGTTTTGTTGTAAATAGTTCTATACTCTTCAACCTTTCAAATGAACTTGCACATTTTTTTATTTATGGCCTGTTATTGTAAATAGTGGAGAATTGGCCAAAAAACGAATGTATATAGTAACCATAACATGACTTGTTTTTGTAAATTGAAGAGACCAAGAATCAGATATTTTATTGTAAATAGTTGTAAACTCTTCAACCTTTCAAATGAAATGGCAAAATCTGTTATTCATGTATGATTGCAGTGTTTTTTGCTCACTAAAACACTAAAATCCAGATCAGTTTGTGTTTTTCTTCATTTTGAACTGTGATTACACATTTATGACATGTAGTAAATTGTAAAAAACTGACAGATATTGAATGTTCCAGGTATTCTGAAAAAATGGGCAAAAGAAATTACTCACAAGACATTTTCTTACCTTTTTATAGTCAAAATAAGCAAAAAAGTCCAGGCGGACAATTTGAGGCCTAGGACTCAAAGGGTTAACTTGACTAATTGAGTACGAATGCAATGTATACTTTTAACCCCAAGGGGAAAAGCCAACTTGCATGAATCATATTTTTTTTTGTAAATGACCCTAATATGTGACAGAATGACTCAGCTAACCTCGCATGAAATGCTTGCGGGTCGATTCATGACTTCATCTACATTTCAAGGGCCCCATAAGGGACTATGGGGGTACATTTCATATCAACCAAAAAGTGAAAAAATCTGTGTGCTATTTTGATAAATAATCTAGTTGTTTCAATAATATAGCAATTGTATGTGGTGAATACATTAATTGCCAAGCTTGATCTGTAATTAATTATTGAATATTTAATAGAAAGTAACCATTTGATTCGTTACTTTGTCAACTGTGTTACGGACAAAAACATGTTTCATAAAATACATTAATGAACCACTACACATTTGATAAAACACTTGTATGAAAGTTTTTGAGTCTATTCACCAGGGGGTTCGAGGTTGTCTGTCTAACTGAAATCATGATTATTGAGCTAGATAATGAAGATTCTGTGGAAGGCTACTATCAAATATGACAATTCTTTCAACATTTATCCATATTAGACGAAATTAAGAGGTATACAACATCCTTATGTAAGAGAACCCTCTCTAAAAGTATCCCACATCAAACCTTTTACAGCCCAGCCAACACTTACCAGATTTATGACATAAAGACCACATGCAACACAGTTGACCGACCAAGTAACACAGATGACTGCAGTAACACGGTGGGCAGGATAGGAGAAAAAGAGAAACTTTCTTTTGGATAAAACGTTTTATTTTGATGAAAAATTTAATTATATTACGTAATTAAGCTGATGAGTTCAATTTCATTGAAATATACAGAAACAAATGAACATAAAAGAAAAACATTGTTACATTAAAACCATTAATAATATATTAAAGATCCCATGCCACACCCATTTCATTAATTTTTTTATAATCCATGATGTCCTTTGATCGATTTTGTAACATTGTTTGTGTTGGAAATGATTTGGATAGCTTATTTCAAGCTATTCTAGCATGTCTGAAAAGCCTGGTAGAAAAGACGACTTATTTTCTCATGAATATTCATGTATTAATGAGCGTTGCTCTGATTGGATCTCTGTTCTCATGAATATTCAGTATTTAAATTTCGCTTTGCTCTGATTGGACAACAAAGCAGCTGTCCACATGCTTACCGAGGCACAGCAAACCTAAAACGATGGCAGGAATTTTACCCTACGTGTTTGATCCAGAGTCGGAAGATGAGACTGAAGGAGAAGACCAAGAACAACCACAAACTTGACAATGATGGACGTTTCAGAATGGTATTGTGAGCTAACTTAACTGGCATGTATATAGTTGTGGCTATACGCCAATAAACGGAGTGTAGGCCTAGTCCCACGTCTTTTGTTTCCGAAATAGTTTATGCACCTCCAAATCGTTTATGAACCCAATGCATTTTGTAATATTCCAAAATCACACGGTATTATTCACATTATATAGTAGGCCTACAATAGGCCTATACACTCAACTTTCCTGAAATCAGGCTACCTGCTCAAACACTTTTGGTATGTTTCATCACGTCGTGATGATAAGATGATGAGAAATAAAATACATACCAAGTGTTCGACGACATCGGTGGACCACGACGTGCTTTGATAACCAAATTTGTGCTTTTTATTAAACCACTAGGCCTACACACCTGCATATAGCCCTTTCCATCAAATAGCTTGTTAGTGATTGCTTTATTGATAGACATTCTAACAGAGCAACCAGGTTATTCAAATCGGCCTAGGCTTAGGATAGTCATAATTATTATCCTTATAGCTGCCAGATTAGTTTGGTAACCATAACTACAAAACGGATGTGCTGACATGAAGAAAACTATGTAGAAATTATACACATACGTATACAAATTTTGATACCGTGTATGGGCAGAAAATCCCTGATGGCTATAACTCGCTGATAGTAGTAGAGAGTGCAAGCACACCCATATCAGTATAACTAGGGGGCCTGCCCGTAATTCCGACACCTCATTGTTCCGACGTCTCAATGGTCCGAAATATTTCCCATTAGATCGACATGCCATTATGCTGACGGTTCTATATTCCGAAAACGGAACCCATTGGTTCGAAGGTCCGTTTGTCCGACTTTTTCAAAAAGGAGGCGCATTAGGCCGACGGTTCAACCAAAGATAACAATATATACATAAAACTTTCCTTTCCAACTCACCCTGGTATTTTATTTAATCCTTGTGTTTATTCTTATTTACAAAACGTTGCTTTTAAACTCATCTTGCATACACTGCATTTCATCTTTGTCTTTTCTGTTTTATTTGATTCACATGTGTCGCGTTTTTGAAGAAAGTAGTCCAATCCTTGCTCGCTTTTAACTCACTTTATTTGTTAAAGCATTTCGGTATGGTAACTATGAAGCAAAAGGGAGGGAATTGTATCCAACACGCGTGGAGAGAGATACTGAAGCTACTTAGGCCCGGGTTTCTCTGCGGGTCCACCTATGTCTCTGGCCTCCAATCTCACTCCCGCGCTGGTTATGGTCAAGTGGGCGTGGCCTATATGAAGTAGGCGTGGCCGGTGTGAGGTAATGGCTCCCCAATCCTCACCTGTCTAAAGGTGCTGCCATCTGTGGCTGGAGTAGTTATTGCAGCTTATGTGTTCGATCCCGCTTCCTAGTGGCTATGTGAGCGTAATGCAGCTTGTATGTTCGATCCTGCTTCCTAGTGGCTATGTGGGGGCAGCTTATGTGCTTAAAATACATAACACATGTCTGAGACCTTGCCCCATGTTTCCTTGTCGATCTCGGCATTACGTGAGGTGACCGCAGTTGGAGGAGGGTATCATTGTAATGATGTCCGAATGCAAACACCACAACACATCTTCTCTGGCTGGCCAGAAGAAGCGGTTTACACCTACCCTATGCATGCATTTCACCCCCACGTGTGTTTCAAAAGTTTCTTGGATTATTCCAGGATAGATCTCATGGTCGTAGTTTAGGCAACACCACTTGCCAATTTTATCTGCGTCTTGCCAAGCAAACTCTGGCTGTTTCTGGGTGTTTGTATGCTCCTGTGTGGGGGTCATTGCCTCAAAGGCAAATGTTTTGGTGGGATGACATTGACAATCCAGGGTCTGTCTTGCTGAGCAAATGCAGCTCACATCTCGATAGGTAATTTTTCTCTCTCTTATCGTTACCACTAGGGGAATTTGCATAGTTGAAGGCACCACTGGAAGACCCTCTGGCAAGTTCTTGACAGCTTCAGCGACATTGTCCTCACTTATATAGAACAGCTTAATCGCTAACTTTGCATCCAGTGCATTGAAGAACAGCCCAGCATTTGGGATGTCTTATCCATGGCTGACGAGCCTGTCAGCTGTCCTTTTGAGGAGGCCTCCAACTCCACCTGGAGCACCCTTGCCGTGGCTCGCCTCAAAGAAGTTCCATGCTCCTGATGGGAACCCACACTGGTGCAGCTTTGTACAAAAGTGATAGAAATTGCCCTTCTGCCTATACTGTGAACACGGCCCATCACTGAATAAATGCACCGTGTTGACATTAGGGTACGACGCCTTGACCAGGTCCAGTATTGGTGACATGTGAATTAAACTGATGTGTCATGCTCTTCTTAAGTTCTCTGTGGAAGCTGAATTGACTTTTAATGTTGAACAGGTGTCTTTTGAAGTGAGTTAGTTGTCTTTTTGAGTGACACTTTTCCCTTTACTACTTCTTTGTTCTTTTTCTCCTTAAGAACTGCCTCCATCATCCATTGTGTGCAATACACAGTTGATTCCAAATCCCTCTCACTATCAATTGGAAATTCTCTATCTTTGCAGTTTGGACATACATTGTACATGCAGTCCTTTGATTTTGAGTCGCAGCAAATTGACTCTGCCATTTCCCCCAAGTCAGTGCTCCCAATGAGTCTGAGAAAATGCAGCTTCTCTACCAGAAAACCAAGATTTTCATGCAACTTGCAAAGGCAGGTCTCTCAGACTGCAATTGATGGCTGGACCACCCAGAAGGGCCGCATATGGCAAAACAAGGAATAGGAAATCCTGCTCTAAGGGCTCTCAAGGAGGAACGTTCTATGTAGGTTCCTCATTGTATAGTTTAAGGACCTTTTCTGTTTCTTTATCTTCCTTCTTGTTGCAGTTTGGGATTTTCCAGCTGTGAGGCGACTGTTTTCATCTCTGATGAAGAAGGACAGAACTTTGTTACGCAGTCTGTAGCATAAAGATCTATACTTTAACTTGTCGGAGATGGAAATCTCACTGTTGTTCAGCTGTTTTCTCGATATCGCTAGTCTCCTGAATTATTTTTTGTGTTGCGATTACCTGCCTAGTTTTTTGGTGTTTGGTAGAAGCATACTTTTCGCTGATGTTGTCTACTAGGGCATGGTGGAAAACTAAAGTTTTGTGCATCTCTCGAGACACAGGAACCCATCCTAAGAGGCGGCAGGTTTTTGATCTGGGTGACTCTGAATTTTGGTGCAGTCTGGTTAGTCTTTTCCTGTATTTTTCAGTTTTTCTTTTCTGTTTATTGAGTGATTCCCTAACAGCCTGGAATTCTCTGTATAAGTTTGACTCCCTTCTCTTGACTTTCTTCCTTCCAGCACTTCTCTGTCTAAAATGATAAACAAAGCATTAGTTTATAGATCATGAGTTCTAAACTTCACATTCATTGAACAGAAAAACGATGACAAGTCGTTACTCGTTACGTTTTTTCAACATCATTTCATAATTTATTGATAAACCTATTTTCTATAAAAAAAAAACATCTGAGGCTGTGGATTAACTTCAGGACTCTGGGGTGGAGTAAACTGGCTCTCGATCACTTTCTTTCTCTCTGGTCACCTCTCTTCTCCCTCTCGCTTAAATCTCTTAATGCCTTCACCTTTCCTCGCTGCTTGTTCTCTTGCCATGTCTCCCTGTGCTTCTGTAAATATGCAGCCCTTTTCTCAGGATCAGCATTACGCCGGGCCCTGTACTGGCGCTGCTTCTCAGCAGCAGATAAGCGACTCATCTTCCTAAAACAGTTAGTTAATACTTAGTTAACACTATTAATGGTTAGTTAATGTACCAGTTATTCAGTATGTATTCATTATAAAAAAACAAAACAATATAAGCATAAACTATCACAATGAAACCTGGCAACATTGTCAACCGTGTTACTCCCTGTCAACTGTGTTACACTTGATGGATAACACAGTTGATAGGTTACACGATTGACATTTCGGCCATTTTGGGGCCTTGTGCTAACTGGCAACCTTGACCCTGTCACCATATGACCTTGATCAACTTGTGTTTTTATACACTTTCAGTTAATATTCGTAAAAAATAATGTGTAATTCAAGTGAACACAGTTGACAAGCCATTAACCCACTCTTATGTAAAACCCAAATTATTGATGAATATTGAAGAGGAGAAGGAAAAACAATAGTTTCTGTTACGTATTTTAAGCACATAAGCTACCCCCACATAGCCATTAGGAAGCAGGACCGAACATATAAGCCGTAAATACTGTACATAGCCACAAGGGGAGCAGGACCTTACTGAAGGCTGCAATAGCTACTCCATCCACAGAAGGCAGCACCTCAGACAGGTGAGGAAGCCGAGGCTAATACGTCAAATAGGCCACGCCCACTTGAATAGGCCACGCCCACCACTTGACGGGCATATAGCGCGTGATTCAAGGGGAGAGGACAGAGACTATAGGTAACCGCGGAGAGAACCAGGCTTAAGCCCGGGGCTTGAAGCTCACAATATTTTCCCTCACACGCGTTAGATACAATTCCCTCCCTTAAGCTTCATAGTTACCATACCAAAACATGCCTACTTTAACAAATAAAGTGAGTTAAAAGCAACCAAGGATTGGACCACTTTCTTCCAGCAATAACGCAATATCCTCCAGACTTTTTACTACTCCTTCATCGAGAGCATCATCACCTTCTCCATAACCTGCTGATTCCACTCAACCACCCTCCAGAACAGAAACCGCCTGCAGAGGACTGCCACTGTATGTTCCAAAATCATTGGGTTACCCCTCAGGACTCTGTCTGCCGTGTATGAACATCTAACATGCGGGGGTTTATATTGTCCATAACATATTTATTTATCTATTTTTAGTCGTGTTTGTCATTGTTGTTATGTCTGCTCTACGTGCCTTACCTTTAATTGCCCTCTGGGGATAAATAAAGTTTTCTTGAACCTTGAATGGTTTGAATGTCATCAGCTCTACAGAAGCACAGAATGGAACAGTTGGCCACACTAGGTCCATCAGAACTACCAGTCGGAATGTTCTTGAAGGCCTTAAAGAAAAGTGATTCCGGAAATGATTTTGTTATGGGACCAATCACAGCCCTTGCCGTCGCGTCGAAATATTGGATGCGCATGCGCACGGTAGAGCTTAGATCGGGCTCAGAAAATCAAGCCTGACCCCGACCCGCTGCACGTTCTGTCCTGACACATTAACTGTAATTATGAGCCCTAGCCCGATTTCAACCTGACATTTATTTTAACACATATGTAACTTTGTAAACATTTGTTACTAGGCCTACACAGCTAAATACATATGTAAGGGATAATGTATAGAACGCCGGTCATTATCGGGAAAATAAGCCCCGACAGGGCGAACAGTACACCGACGCGCAGCGAAGGCGTCTTGCTTCGCCCTGAAGGGGCTTATTTTCGAAAATGACCGGCGACGTTCCATACATGATCCCGCTTATTACACGGCTACTTGCCAAAACTAAAAAAATAACTTTACATGGTGCGCCTTTTTACAATTTATTCGTTACCAGCATTCATTCATCATTTTTTCACAATGTCTTGTTTTTAAAAGATTTATGATGACTTTATGCTCTGTAAAGTGACCTTGTCGCTTAGCAACAGAAGACACTGGGGTTAACAAGTCACCGGACTAGCTACCAAAGTGAACGGAGTGTTCCACGGCATTGAGAAAACCTGTGTAATAAAGGCCTATAATATTTCTGTTTATGGCATGGATTTCTCCTCAGATTAGGCCAATAAACCAATGATAAAAATAAAAATGCTCGATCAAAGGCCCGGCCCGACCCGGCCAGAGGATAGTGGTGGGAAATATCGGAGAAGGATGCACTTATTGTGCAGCAGGACGCAGGGTGCAAGTGCAGTTGGAAGTGGTCATGGCTAAAATTAGAAGCCACGACTGAGGTGAATACAGTGAAGCATAACTTTCCACTGTCTGACTCTTTCAAAAGAATTGAGAAAAGAGGATGTGCTAAATGCACACACTGCATTAAAGAAATTAATTATGCCAGCAGGGGTGTACATGCCCTGTATGCACACTGTAAGGCAGACATTCATCGGAGGAAAGTGACAACAACAATAACTACACAAAGTGTTGCATAGCTTCTCCGAAACCCTCTTCCAGAAACCCCCGGGAATGACATTTTTTTAGTTCTTTAGTAACCCATGGTTTGTTATTAGGGAAGACTAATATTTTTACAGGGAATATTGGTGTCAACACAGAAGGATATGTAAGAAGAAACTGTTTGAGCCAGTTCTTTTAAGTCAGAGCATGAGCTATAGAATACATCCCAATCTGTACAATCAAAGCAAGCTTGTAGACTGGCAATGCTGTTTTTCCATCCAGTATTTAACTGATATAACTGTTTGCTCGTCGCTTACAGGTGGGCTTGTAAATCGGCACAAGAAGTATACTATTGTGATAGGATGCTCCAAATGGAGGCATAGGCAGGGATCTGAAAGCGCCAGGGGTCTCATTTATAACCGTTGCGTACGTGACTTTTCACGCCAAGGTTGTGATCTATAAAAAACTAACTTGGCGGGAGAATGTGCGCAGCCCTAAGCAAACTCTGACCCATGTGTACGCATGGTTTGGAGGAAAAGGAGATTTGGCGACACAGATGGTGTGGTGGTGAACTGAAGTCAGACTGAAGAAATGTAGAGGGAGTAGAACGATTATGTTTTATCATCCCCCTTCATAAGTTGAATTTCAACCCGTATCATGTGTTAAATCATAGTAGGGCCTAATCAGAATAATTTTAGCCAACTGCGTTATTTCTCAGTTATAACTCCAGAAACATCTCCTTAGAATCTAAATTAAAATTAAAATTCTCTATAGGCCTATTTAATCCCGTCACTCCATACTGTCCACTCCCGGATCGC
Organism: Gadus macrocephalus; assembly: GCF_031168955.1. Classification (NCBI taxonomy): domain Eukaryota; kingdom Metazoa; phylum Chordata; class Actinopteri; order Gadiformes; family Gadidae; genus Gadus; species Gadus macrocephalus. The sequence continues at coordinate 7,398,972 of NC_082382.1, read as the reverse complement.
AGGAGGAGGAGAGGACGGCGCGACTGCATGGAATAAAGCATCTGTCCAACATGTGTCAATAACATAATATTTTTATGTGACACGGTAAACAAAATCAAATGTCAATTAAATCCCAAGTGTGGAAAATCAAGCCACACCCTCATCACAATCGTTATATTATAGTCCGTTCCTCTTGATGCTTTTCATGACAAATCAGGCATTCAAAAGGGGTTATATTTAAGAACATTTTACGTGGGTGATTACAAACTGATTAACCAAGCTGTTCTCGGTCAGTCTTATTACTGTAACCCTATAAATACAGCGGTGAGCCCAGTGCGTAATGCTGCACCATGGCACTGTTGGCACTGCTGGAGGACCATGCAAATGGCATGATTCGGAGGGAGAGGGTCTTCAGGGACCATAACGATTTATTGGCCCATGATGATGACTGGCTAATGAGCCGTTTTAGATTCCCTAGAGCTATGCTCTTGGATCTATGTGCTGAACTGGGTCCAGCATAGCCTGGCTCCGCCCGCCTAAGTACTTCCGCTCAATTTGAATTTCCCTTCAGTACTAGGTCTGGACCTGCTGTATGTAATTTGGTTTTCTGGTGCCGCCACAGCGGCCGCCAATCAGCGAACAGAGGGCGTGTCTGAGAACAATGACGATAAAGTCGTGCGCCAGTTTGAGTTGTTGTTGTAGGTCGGTAGTTGATTTACAATGTGCAATTTTTCCCTGATAAATTAAATTCGACGAACAAAACCTGCAGCTGTCGTTGACGGACATTTTCGTGCAGACGCGCAAGGTGTTTGGTTTGTGTACAACCTGCGCGTGATTCCCGGCGCATGACATACGTCACAACCAAACGTTAGCGATTGGTTATGGCAGATCCAGAGTGGCACTTGGCAGATCCAATCATTTTATTAAACTTCAACAGACACCCGCCTTCAAGTGAGTTAACGTTTGTCAATTGATTAGGTCCAGACTCTCTGTACAAATGAAATGAAATGAAGTGAAGTACGAGAGTCTGGTAGAACCAGGCTAGGTCCAGCATTGGAAAGGGCAACACGTAGGAACCACGCAATCCCGGTGCAGACGCAGGTCCTCACCACTTTGGGGTTCCTGGCAACCGGCTGTTTCCAACGAGAATTGGCAGACAGGTAAGTGTTTCATATAGCTGCATCTTACAACCTGCTTTCACATTTAAGCATAATTGTGCTAATTTTGTTTGTTTTCCACCCTGTAGATCCGGTATATCACAGCCATCCCTCAGTTCCCTAATGCCCAGCGTTTTGAATGGCATCATACATATGGGCAGTCGATACATAAGGTTTCCCTACACAGTGGAAGAACAGGCCGAGATTAAAAGGCAATTTGCAGCAATGTCCGATTTCCCAAACGTAATCGGCGCAATTGACTGCACTCATATTGCTATAAGGGCTCCATCTGAACATGAGTTTGCTTACGTCAACCGCAAGCACGTGCACACTATTAATGTTCAAGTTATATGTGATGCCCATATGAACTTCACAAACATAGTGGCACGTTGGCCTGGTGCAACACATGATTCCTTTATTCTGACGCACAGTAGTGTAGGGAACAGACTACAGGCAGGCGCGGGGCGGGATGGCTGGCTTTTTAAAGAGGAATGTAACATTGTGGTTCTTGACATAACTAATGATTTTCTGCATTGCAGGGGACAGTGGATACCCCCTGAGACGCTGGCTCCTCACCCCAGTTTTGAACGCGCAAAGCGCCGAGGAACAACGATATAATGAGGTCCATGGCCGTGCTCGTTCAGTGGTGGAGAGCGCCATCGGCCTCCTGAAGTGCCGGTGGCGCGCTCTGGATGCGTTGGATTTCAACAGGGTGCAAGAGTACGTGCGGATGTCATGCGGCGTTTATGAAATGAAGACGACTCAAGGTTCATTTTTTCACAGTATCTTTTAATATTGTGGCAATTTCGGTGATAACATTTCGAATCTGCCTCATCTCCTCAGTCAAGTTGTTGACTGCATCTATCGTTTCCCTCTGTAGCTGCAGAACTGCGTCTGTGAGGACCCGAACAGCGGACTGACGCTTGGTGCTGGGGGTGGGGGCAGCCGGATGACCTGCGGCCGAGGGCCCCTCGCCAGCATCATCGTCCTCCTCCCCACCGACCGCTGACTCTGGAGGACGCACAAGCAAAATAGCTTGCACTAGGCCTACATGATCGATAATAAATCTATAAAAAACAGAAATCAGCTTTACCTTGTTCTTCTGTGTTGTCAGTGTCTCCTTCCCTTTCGGACACGATGCCACTCACGCTTGCGGTGCCAATTACGGATGCAACTTTCGTGTCAATTGGTGTTAGGTCAGGAGTACTGGGTCCCCCTCCAGTTGCAGTCACGCTCTGGCGGTGTGAGGACAGCCTCTGCTTTGCACCCACCTGTAATTAACGATCTTCACTGTACGGTAACATTTGAGCAATTAATTATAAACATCTGCTGTGCGTGAGGAAATAAAAATGTACCTTTATGTCGGACCACTTCTTTTTCAATTCTGGTACTGTGCGCTCCGTACCACTGACAGCGTTCACTGCCGCAGCAACATGTTGCCACTCATTCTGTTTTTTAATGTTGGTGATCCCGATCCCGTGACCGCCGAACAAAATTTATTTTCGGGCCTCAACCTCACCCACAAGTGTCTCCACCTCAACCTCTGTGAAGTTTCTTTTTTTGGCTTTTCTCTGTCCTGCCATTGTTTCCAACAAGACATAATACCGGCATCTGAGTCGGTTTTATATGCAGATCGCATTCATGAGGTCATTTGCATTGACCATTTATGGTTAAAAAGGGGCGTGTAGAGGGCGGAACGTGAAGCTGATTCAGCTGCGCACAATTGTAGTCAGTATGTGATTTATAAAGCAAAGATTGCGTACAGCGGTGTGCGTACGCAGTGTTTTATAACTCAGAATATTTTTTGGCGCACGCAAAACTTGGCTTCTGGGCGTACGCACATTTTTCGTAACGATCCCACGCACAGTTTTATAAATGAGACCCCAGGGGCCTCATGTACTAAGACTTGCGTGGATTTCATACTGAAACTTGGCGTACGCCAAAACCCAGAAACTGTCTTACGCACAAATAAATTCAGATGCATCAAAGTGTGCGAACGCATGGATCCAAGCACGTTTCTTTTGTACATCTCGATCAACGTGGAATTGAGCGCACATGCCGAGGTGCCAAACTCCTCCCTGTCCACGCCCTCATTTAAATATGCAATTTCATTTAAATAGGCCTCTGGACCTGAGATTCACCTCTTAATCCGATCACCTGGCACCATGAACAGAGGCAAAAAACGAAACTTCACAGAGTCTGAGCTCGAGATTTTGCTCCACGAGGTAGAAATGCGCAAGCATATGCTATTGGAACCCTGTCAACAGGGATAAATGCAAAACAAAAGAGAAGTGAGTGGGAGTGTGTTTGCGAGGCCGTCAATGCAGTGGGGTCTCAGCAGCGCACACACTCTGAAATTAAAAAAAAGTGGTCAGACCTCAAGGTGGAGGTGAAGCGGAGGGTTTCTGCCCACCGCCGAAGCGTGACCGCAACAGGTGGGGGGACGGGAGTGGGGGAACTCTCCCCCTTCGATTTGAGAGTGGCCGCTTTGATCGGTGACACAGCTCTCACCGGAGTGGTGGGAGCCCATGAAGGGGACACCGATCATCCCCAAGGTAAATATGCTGAAGTCATAAATGCTGTAATTATACTGGTCATACAATTGGCTGCTTGCAATACACATAAGTCGTGCGTAAAGATGCCAGGATATTAAAGACTTTGACTCGTGTTTATGAACTTAATTTTTTTATTTTTGAATAGACAAGCAAGGAGAGGGCACGGTTTGCTCCGTCGGCCCCGGCGTCTCCAGCGCCCTTCGGATTTGACCATTTGCGATGTCCTCTAACAACGCTAACGCAGCCATTTTTAAAAAAAATTCTTCATCCATTGCGCATGCTTTTATAGCCTCCCATATAATTGCAAGGTGTGTTAATTGTTCATTAGTGTGCCTCTGATGTGCAAATCACTCCGAGTCATTGTTTTCACCTTTTTTCCCAGTTTCCCAGCGTCACCTCTAAGTGTCGCCAAAGGAACAATAGCTGTAGAAACGTGCGTACGACAGCTCTGGAGCTGGCGTGGGGACCGCACATTTTTACGATCATTTCACGTTTTGTACATCTGAACGTGAGCGTGGAAAAGGACGTACGCCACGTTTTTGTGCGTACGCAACCTTAGTACATGAGGCCCCAGGTACTTAGCCGTAGCACAAGTCAATAGTGGAGTTCTTCTTAGTAGTTGCACAGGTAACATACTGTTCATATTTTTTCAATGTCTTCTATACCTGGCAATGATTAAAATCTCCTAAAATGAATTTTGGAGCGTCGGGGGGAAAGAGTGTCCAGTCTGTTGGTCACCTCCGCGATCAGCTGATTGGCTGATGCGACGTTCGCCCGCGGATGAATGTAAACAAGGGTGAAGAAAAACTGGGGAAACTCCCTCGGCAAGTAGAAGGGGCGAATTGAGATGAATAGCAGCTCAAGGTCTGCGGTACATATTTTTTCCCGGACCACGACAGTATTACAGTACCTCTCATTAATGTAAAAACACACTCCGCCTCCGCGGGATTTGTTTGTTATAAGAGGCGACCGGTCCATACGGACAGGGTACCCAAAGCCGGTTATATGTAGATCCTCGTTAGGATCCGCGTCTCCCAGCCACGTCTCTGTAAAAGCCAGCAGGCATGTTTCTCTAAAGTCACGCATACATCTAGCATGAGCCTCCAGTTCATCCATCTTGTTGCGAATGGATTGAACGTTTGAGAGAAGAATAGTTGGTAGCGCTGGGAACCGGCGTCTGTCCCTTAGACCATATTTCCCCAGTCTGCGTTGAATGCCTCCCCTCCTTCCTCACTTCCTCCGGTGCTTTTTGGACAATATTCCACTTGCTGCAGCCTGTAAGCTACTTATTCGCAGCGATTGGGGAATGGGCAGAATATTGTCACTTACTGCCAGTGGACGAAGGGCAAGAAGTAGCTCCCGGCTGTAGGTGATAGCCTCGCCGCCGCCAACATGCTGTCCACAGGCAAATCGGCTAAAAAGAGTCCAAAGTGCGGCAAATACCCCCAAGTCGAATCCTCTCGTGATTAAAAACTCTTCCACGTAAGCTCCAAGGAGAAAGTTAAAAAATTAAAGTGATGGTTAAAAGGTGCAAGCAGACAAACAGTCTAACACACAAGCTGCTCCTGCTCCTTCGAAAGAATCTTCCTCCTCTTCCTCCATTTCCTCTTCGTGCAAGACATTTCCCATCACAACAATGGTCTTGTAGACGGACTGCACCTCTGTCATATGTCTTTATATTGTGTGCAATTCTGCTTTCAAAATGCACCGCATTCCATCACCGGCCTCGGGAGTGTGTCCTTGAGGAAGACCTGATTAACAGAAACCCAACTTACTTTTTCATGTATAAAGCATATTACTTTCTTCAGTCTTGTCAACTTTTAAAATGTTTTAGTCGAGGATATAATTTGACATTGTAATCATTCAAATAATTGAAGAAGTTCTTATAAATCTTAAAAATATTCCTAATTTAATATGTTTCCATAATGGTTTAACATTATCAAATTTGGATGTAGTTTAGTATTTACTACTCCCATTCCCAAATATGAAACAATGAAATCAAATATCTGCTTGCTTACAGTTTTCGAGCAGGTCACTGGTGATGTCTTCCTTCAGTTGCCTGGAGTAACGGCAAAGTGACTATCAGTGCTGTTGCATTTCTTTAAGAAGAAGGCCATCCTCTTCCCTCAGGCGATGGAGAAGGTTTAATTTGTCAAACACTTTTTTTTTTTTTAAAGGAATATCTGATTCTGCAATGAGAAAGGAACTATAATTCAGGCTATATCCATTTATAAACAGTTTTTCCAGCAAGGTTTCAGAAAGGGCTCTAAAATGCCAAGTGTGTCACAGACACAGCTGACATTCTAGAAAATCTTTTTGAAATATCGCTGGAAAAACTGTTTACAAATGGATATGATTCAGGCTTTATATGAAAGAGTATCATAAGATAAAGTAATATCATACATATAGGGTTGAAGTTTATAGTAAATAAGAGAATCTACAAGTTAAGCCCATACCCTTGTCCCATGGCCATAATGGGAACTCTGCAGCCAGGATGATGTCTATCGAAGGTACAGTTTCTTCCTCTTGGACAAGCATGTTGTAAAAGCTGATGACCTCATTAAGTTTGTTTTTTTTCCTTCTGAATCTTTGACCTAATGCGGTGCCTGGCCTTGCTGCTGTCTGCAGTAAATAAAAAATAAATAAAAACACATAATTATACATATTTTCTCATTGGTTAATCACAATAAGTTGTTCACAAGAGCAATGTAGAAAATAGCTGATCAGAACAAACCATTCTGACGATATTTCTCTTGTTTCTTTTACTGGATGCTTAAGTCCAAGCTTTCCATGACACGCTGCAACCCAGGTGCATCTTGTGGAGTGATGTTTGTTGGAGCTGTCGATTGGTCATAGGTCAATAGAATCACATTTAAGAAGTCAATAATACTTGAGTACACACAATTTATTTTGAGCTATCATGCGCGATTCATACTTGCTGCAGCCCATTCCCTAACATCTTGAGAAGGGAGAAAACACCAGTGACCCCTGTTTCCATACAGGGGGTCCCTGTGGACACTGTTGAGGAATACAAGTACCTGGGGGTGTACTTTAATATTAAGTTGGACTGGACTAGAAACGCAGAGGCTGTCTACAAAAAAGGCCAAAGCCGACTCTTTTTCCTCAGGAGGCTGAGGTCCTTTAACATCTGCCGGACGATGCTGAGGATGTTTTATGAGTCTGTTGTAGCTTCTGTCACATGCTGGGGCAGTGGGATGAAGGTTGCAGACACCAACAGACTTGACAAACTGATCATGAGGGCCGGTGATGTTGTGGGGGAGGAACTGCACACCCTGACAACGTGGCAGAGAGGAGGATGCTGTCCAGGCTTCAGTCCATCTTTGAAAATGTCTCACACCCTCTCTACGACACACTGGCCCAGCAGAGGAGCACCTTCAGCAGAAGATTTCTCTCACCCAGATGCACCACAGAGCGCCACAGGAAATCATTCCTGCCTGTGGCCATTAAACTTTACAACGCCTATATATTTATATTGTCCTTAAATTGATGTTTTTTGTAAATTTGTATTACTTAGGTTTGTATCTTTTATATATTTATAACTATATATATATATTTATATAATGTGTATATATATTATATATAATATTATATTTTATTCTTAATATTTGTGTATGTATATCTGGAGTTCATGACAAAAATAATTTCCCCCCGGGATTATTAAAGTATTAATTAATCAATCTTTGACCCACTGCAGGATGTCCTCATCAGTGAACTCCAGGTCTGACTTCAAGGTCTCAATTTCTTCGACCACACCTTCAGTCCTCTTCAGTGTCTGCAATTGATAGAAGTGTTTCAACTAGGAGTTTTTCCTTTCATGACACTCTTGAATAAATTGGTAATGTATTGGTAAATATTTGGTCCACCGTGATTTTTTTTTTCAAGCTGAATAATATTTCAGCCATAATTCACTAGGATGCCATGCATCATATCCATATTAAGTTGTTCAATGTTACTGCTGAGAGCACTTTGCAATACGAATCAACTGCACTTGAACTGGCTAAAAAGAATGAACTCTTACAAATAAGCCTTTTTTTTGGCCATCATCATGGAGCTTCATGCACTTCAGGGGTAAGTTCCTTTCCAAAGAATGGTACTGTAACGGAATGTTAGTGAATGCAACATGCCAAAGAGAAAAGGTACCTTATCTTTGAGAGAGGTATTTTTGTAGGTCTTTCTTCTTTCTTTCATTCCAGCCTTGTGCATGAATGGTTATCATATCAGTCCGTGCTATCATTGAAGGGGAGAAAAGGTTACTAATACAACTGTTGGAGTAGATGACTTTCAACTTCAATATTTTGACTTTCGTTCATTCTTCAAAATTGTGAAGCTTGGGTTGAGCAAGATTATGTGAAGATGATGGTAGAATGGCAGTATTACAAATCCTGTACTACATGTTGCAGGAAACATTAATTATTTACTTGCTGAATTTGTTCATGTACTTTGTTGTCAGTCCAACACGTGACAAAAAATAATTCACCTGCTCAACCTCCTCTCCAACTGTCATACCTAATGCCATTGGAAGGATATGATAAAAAACACTGATATGTAACAGCGTGTGTGATTTTCACTTTTCAAATCTTTAAATGTTTTACGGGTAGGGTTTGCTTAATCTTAAGTTATAGTCAATCTCAGCTGCATGCTGGACAACTAACCTGCTCCTTCCTGATTGTGTCCAACCCACTGCACCGGTGGTGGAATAAGAGATCATAATTTGAATTCTCCACATCACCTCCTAAATTGCTTTTCATAAATCTTAAAACTACAGTGAAAGACACGCAGGTTATGAGCTGGGTGTGGCTGAGAGTAATATACTTATAAATGATCGTTTACATATTGCGATTATTTAGATTTATTTTCCACAACAACATTCATAACACAAGCAATATACAGTGTAGAAGGTAATCTAGAATAGATATTTACCTCACATTTCCCAGAGTGACCCTTGGCAGACATCACAGACAGGAATGGCCTATTTTGCAAGAGTGGAACCAGTTCCCGAAAGGACTTGCACACTTTCTGGAGGTAGGGATAGTATTTGCACATGATGTCAGTGCAAATGAACTGTATTTTATAGGCCATGGCAAGCTCCTTCTGTAGGAAAAGAGGATATGCAAATATCTCTCCCCTAAACATGTTCAACGCTTTAAAAATGACGACAGACAGCCACCTCCACACCCTCTACATCAGGGATGGGCAACTTTCATGATAAAGAGGGCCACATTTTTCATCATAACCATCGGAGGGCCACATGACTGCACACTTCAACTAAACGTGAGCTGAGAGAAGCTACACAATTTTGAATTTGGTAAATATGATTTCCTGCATTCTGGTGCATTTTGGGGATGGCCACTACCTAAAAAATCATCCAGAATCATAACCTATGTACGGTATGTTAATTGAACCAACATACATCCATTTCATGTTTTCCATGCTCAAACAGCCACATGAATGGTCAGTATTTTTATCAGTGCAAAGGGCTCACATACATCATCATTCAATGAAGTCAAAAAACTGAAAAACAGTGGCCCAACATTAAGTGCAACAACTCAATGAACTCAAACCCAACAAGCAGTTGTAGTAGTTGTAGTGGCGACTTAAGTGGATATCTTTAATGACTGATATCGCTTCTAAGCAAACTAGACGCATGGGTTTGCCTTCGAATTCTATGAATTCTTCTCATCTTTCTTGACCGAGTTTTCTGTAACTCGATCAATTATTATTATTCTTTTTTTTATTATGTGCGGGCCTGACTGAGAGAGGATGCGGGCCGCACTGAGTGAGGATGCGGGCCGCATGCGGCCCGCGGGCCACCAGTTGCCCATCCCTGCTCTACATCCACTTTGGACCCAGACTTTTTGGCTCATGCAGCTGTCCATTGTGACTTCCCACGGACACCTTTTCCAGATTCCTTTGAAAACATGTCACATAAAAGGTTTGAAAATAATGCTTAAAGTATTAAACATCTTTCTAGCACATCTCATTTACCAAATTCAAATGAGAAACATCCAGCATGTTTTTGGTTCTCTGAAACTAGTACTTTTCAGCTTTGTGTTTTAACAAGCACATATTTAACCTGAAGGCGTCATTTTCTACAATGTTTGTCAATTTTTTGCCAACTCCCAATGTATGATCAAAAATAATTTAAGTGCAACTGTGTTAGCCACATTTTTGTGATTATAATAAACATTCAACTCACAGGTTGGACTTGATTCCGGATAAGCTGCACAAAGTCCGCCACATCCTTGTCCTTTGCAAAAAATGCACCTTCAAAGAATGCATTTTCACCCAGTCTAAACATTTGGAAAGGAGACAATTACGATTCCATGCCCAAGGAATTTCCAAATACAATGATACATTATACTTAAATTAATGTTATTCAATAAGCAGCAGTACCCTTTAGTCCTACTGAATCGATACATCTTCCAGTTTCCGTCAAGAGAGATTGCTGCAACATCCTCAGCACAGGCTGGGCATGGGAAATGTTTTTTGTGGAATAGTTTGTCTTTCTCATGGCGACAGTATGTCCACTCCAAGAAGCTATGCTGTGGACTGTCACCAGAAATACTCCCTGCCTCAAAGATAAAATATTCAATTATGTGAACAATTAATAGCACAGGCAGTGTAGGTGGCTACATTCTCTGCCGAAAATGCTTTGACTTACGCGCCCAAAGGTGCTAGAACGTTGCTCAAGCATTTTAACAATAATGAAACCTGGTGCAGTGACTTTCAGCTCTTTGAATGTCTTAAAGACATCAATAGCGTACAATGTGTGAAAAACTACATTACCAGGCTAGTAAGTCAAGTCAACTTTATTTCTACACATTTAAAAACAACTGAGTTGACCCAAAGTGCTTACAAACAAACATAAAACAATGACATTGGTGCAACAACAATAATAATATAACATTGTTTTAAGCACATAAACTGCCCCCACATAGCCACTAGGAAGCAGGATCGAACAAATAAGCTGCAATAACTACTCCAGCCACAGATGGCAGCAACTTTAGACAGGTGAGGATGGCGGAGCCATCACGTCACACCGGCCACGCCCACTTCACATAGGCCACGCCCACTTGATAGAAGCTAGCGCGGAGTTCAGATTTAGGCCAGAACGAATAGGTAGCCCCGCCGAGAGGACCGGGCCTAAGCCCGGGACTCGAAGTAGTGCACGATATTATTCTCATACGCGTTAGATACAATTCCCTCCCTTTTGCTTCATCGTTACCATACCGAAATATGCCTACTTTAACAAATAAAGTGAGCTGAAAGCGACCAAGGATTGGACTACTTTCTTCAGAAAAAACGCAACATGGGGAAAAATAAATAATTAAAATAATAAACAAATTAGTCCAAAAAATAAATAAAGAGTAGTTTAGTAAAAATAAAAGTCTTAAAGCAGTCAATGGTGGGAGAGGACTTAATATGTACAGGTAGACTATTCCAGAGTTCGGGGGCAATAACATAGAAGGCTCTATCACCCTTGGTTTTGAGGTGTGTTTTGGGGATACAGAGAAGATTCTGAGATGAAGACCTAAGTGACCTTGGAGCGCTGTACGGAATTAGTAGGTCACCTATATAACTAGGTGCAAAAACACTGAGGGCTTTAAAGACAAAAAGTAAACATTTAAATTTCACTCTGTGCTCCACAGGTAACCAGTGCAGTTTAGCCAACACAGGAGTTATATGCTCACGTTTCTTAGAGCCACTTAATAATCTAGCTGCTGCATTTTGAACTATCTGAAGTCTATTGAGAGTGGAGTGGGTCAGGCCTGCATATAATGAGTTACAATAATCGAGTCTAGATGTAATGAATGCATGAATAAGAGTTTCAAGATCGGAGAAGGACAGAAAGGGCTTCAGTTTTGCGATGGTTCTTTACTGGAAAAGGCTGCCTTTGACCACACTATTTACTTGCTTATTAAATTTCAAAGAAAACCCAGAGATTCTTGACTTCACTGTGGCAGTTTGCAGAGAGAGGTCCTAGTGCATTTTTCAAAATAGAAACATCACTTGGAGGGCCAAAATTAATTAGGTCAGTTTTACTTTCGTTCAGTTTAAGAAAGTTTCTTGCCATCCAGCTTTTGATGTCATTAAGACAGTTACAAATATTCTCCAGTGAACAAATGCCATCAGTGTTAACAGGCAGGTACAACTGAGTGTCATCTGCATAGCAGTGGTACTGAATGTTATACTTATTAAAAATTGACCCAAGGGGTAGCATATATAGAGAGAATAAAAGAGGGCCCAAAATGGAACCCTGAGGAACACCAAACTTTTTAGGGGCAGAGGAAGAGGAAAAATTTCTCTAAACTAACTGAAATTCATCTATCACTAAGATAAGAGGAGAACCATTGCAAAACAGAACCCTGGAGACCAACTTCATACTCCAAGCGTTTTAATAGGATGTTATTGTCCATGGTGTCAAATGCTGCACTCAGATCAAGAAGCACCAAGAGGGCACAAGAACCACAGTCAACTGCAAAGAGAATGCAATTTTGGACCTTAAGCAAAGCAGATTCCGTTCACAGATATTGAATGCACTCAAATAGCAAGAAACCTGAGAGAGGGCCACCTTTTCTATAACTTTGACAGAAAAGGTAACTTAGAAATAGGCCTATAATTCTTCAGGTCACTGGGCTCAAGGCTAGGTTTCTTCAGCAAAGGTTGAACAATTGCCCGTTTAAAACCTGAGGGGAACACTCCATTGGTTAGTGAGTGATTAATTATGGCCAAGACAAGAGGGCAGATGATGACAAAAACTTCTTTAAAAAGGCGTGCAGGTAAAACATCTAAGTGGCAGGATTTAGATTTCATATGGGAGACCACCTTAGATAGCTGGGAGGAGGATATAGCCTGAAACTGTTTGAGGCAGCTAGGTGAAAGTTCTATCACTGAGGGATCCGAATCCGGAGGTGAGATTTGAAATTTTATTTTGTCAATTTTATCAATGAAAAAGTTGAGGAACTTCTCACAGATTTCTGTTGAAGGGGCAAGAGTAGATGAACTCGCAAGTCTGGACTGCCGGATGTTTCTGAATGCCAATCTCACTGTCGCGCTTGGCCCTGTTGCCACTTCTGGGGTGTGTTTCTCTTGACATGACTACTGTGATTTCAATCCTCAAAACTTGAACCATAAATGCGCTACTTGGCATAATTGCACTGTTTTGCCCAAGATTGTGCCAGAATTTGGCCTCTGCACTTTATTTATTTTTTTGTGAAAGAATAGGTCAGGAAGCATTTTTTGGCCATACAATCAATATAACTTTGAATTATATACTTACTGATAAGCAAGCTCTTTGCAGACATCTTGCTGAAGACCTTTTTGTTGTTCACACCTTTCCAGTTGATTTGGTGGGACACGTCGTCTGTGGATAGCCGGCCAAGAATGTTCCAAGTCACCCTCTTCAAATCCTGGCCTCCAATTGTGGCCAAAGAAGCAATCTAAAAGGCAAATATATATTTTTTCAGCAAGGTAAACAATTCTAAGCTTATGTTGCATTTAAACTGTTCCTGTTGAAAGCATCCCGAAATGTAGAAAAACAAAAACGTCTATATTTGTACCTTTTCCTCTAAAGAAAAAAATCCTGTTCTCTTGTATTATTTTTTTTCTAAACATGTACTTGGCTCACACTCTCACGGACATGTGCCACCTTTACACACAATGTCATACCAGGTAGACTGTCGCTCACTGACAGAATCTGGGAAAAGGCGGTTCAGGACAGGCCTGTTCAGGGCTGCTTCAATAGAATACTTGCAATAATCATGGACAATCAATATACCTAATAGCATTATAGCATGGACCATTCATATCAAGAAGACTCACTACTCTCTGTCGAGCTGGGTAGTTTGAGGGTTCTTTTAAAAACACCTCAAATGCCTCCACGTGTTCCAGGGGGAGATTAATATTGTCAGGCATCTCAACGTCTGGCCCCGGGGTGCTGTTCATCCTGCAGCTGAGGTAGTTGACCTTTGCCACGAGCTGGTCTTGTTGCTGTTTAATTGTCTCCAGCATGTTCAGGATGTGGACTTCAGCCGCTGATGACAGACATGAAATATAGCAAAAATGTAGTGTGGGAAATACATCACATTTCAGGGCTTATCCTCATTACTCACAATACTGGCATTAGTTATTGATAAAGTTTGAAGAAAAATATGTGAGAGTTGTCAGTATTTCTTCCAAAATCCGTGGCATAGAATGACCCTCCAGTATTTGTCAGTTATTGCTTATGCCCTGTTTACACCTACCCGACAGTGGGCCCCGATGGATAAATCAGCAGCTATCGTTAGAAAATCGGTAAATAGCGTGGTTGCATCGGGAACACCGTTACTCTTCCCGGAAACAGCGTTGGACAATGGGAAGAAAAGCTCAATGATCGGGCAACATCAGCAAATTACGAACATGTTTTATTAATTTTGGGTCTATCGGGGTAGAATCGGTTACCAGGTGTTGCAATGGGCTAATCGGCTATAATCGGGAATAGAACGGGAGTATAACATAAGACATCGCAAGTCGTTCGGGAATTTTCCTGGGGTACATAGGCTATATTCGTTAATCTTCCACGCTTTATCGTGTTTTATCGTCTTTATATCGGCAACCTCAACACATGAAAGACCCCCGAGAGACACCCGACGTCTATAGGGAAGACATACGGAATAGCACGTTTATTACACGAATGCAAACGAATTACACCCGCTATTTATTTTTTACCCGAATTAGACCCGATGTAAGCCAATGTAATCCAAAACATACAGATTGCAGGCCGAATTATACCGATAGTCTAACGACAAATAACGATTGTGACCAGATTGTGTTAAGGAAGACCCTCGATCTGTCACTTGGGTATAAATAGGGGGTGACATTTTGCTTCAGCATATCTCTTTGGTAACCAGATGATGAGGATGGATGTCCTGATGAACCAAAGAAGACTCGGACTAGAACTGATGAACTGGCAACTCCAGCTCAACCACCAATACAATGTTAACAATATGCTCATGGTTATTAGAGTTGCAGAAGAACATAGACGAGTCCAGCAAAGAAGAAGACGTAGAAGAACATGGTGGGTGAGACCCTGGATTGGGAGAAGGCTAGAACTTTGCCAGTACAGTCGTCTCTTGGAACTCCAACTGAGGTTGGAGGATGTTCCAGTGTTCCGGAACTTCCTCAGAATGGAACCTGAGCTGTTTGTTGAGATCCTGAACCATGTGAGGGACAGCATCTGGAGGCAGGACACTTTCTACAGGAGAGCTCTCAACCCAGGCCTTAAGTTAGCCCTGACCCTGAGGTATCTAGCAAGTGAGGACTCCTACCACTCCCTCATGTACTCGTTCAGAGTGCCCGTGTGCACAAGTGGGTTTGTGCCGGTAGTATGTGAGGCCATAGTTGCAGCCTACAAGGATGAAGTGATTGAATGCCCTGCGACACCAGCTGAATGGAGACCAATAGCTGAAGAGTTCTCCAGAAGATGGAATTTCCATCACACCCTTGGAGCCCTAGATTGGAAGCATATCGCCATAAAGTGTCCGAAACATGCAGGGTCGAACTATTATAATTACAAACAGTTCCACTCTATAATTTTGATGGCCCTGGTAGATGCACAGTACAAGTTCTTATGGGTAGATGTCGGTGCCATGGGTTCTGCAGGAGATGCCAATGTGTCAACCACTCAGAACTGAGGGCCTGTATCAATGACGAAACCATAGGATTTCCACATTCAACCCGATCCACTTCCAGGTGATGATGCAGACATGCCATACTTCCTAGTTGGGGACGATGCGTTTGCTCTCAGGACTTGGATGATGAAGCCTTACTCCAAGCGACACCTTAATGATCCAGAACGCATCTTTAATTACAGGCTTTCCAGGGCTTGTAGAATTGTGGAGAACGGTTTTGGAATCTTGTAGCATAGATTCCAGTGTTCGTTAACAGCCCTCCAGCAGGTTCCTAGTACGGTGGAATCCATAGTCCTGACCTGTGTGTGTTTACATAACCTGATCCGGATCAGACATCCCATTGAAGGTCCCCAGTATGCTGACCAGGAACGTGACGATCAACAGATGGTTGATGGAGCCTGGAGGGATGACGTGAGGCAACTCTTGCCAATCCATGGCCCAAGAAGGGGGAAGGAGTCTGACTAAGCGAAGATCCAGAGGGATTATTTGAAGGCTTACTATTGGCCACCCAGGGGTGGTGTACCATGGCATATGGACATGATATGAAGTAATCCATGACATGATGTTAAAATGCAGAACATTGTGTGAATATTGTGTGAACTCCTTCGTTCACACAATGTTCTGCATTTTAACACATTGTGTTTGTATATGAACTGTGACCTGATTAGTTTGAGTGCATTTTGTGACATTTGGTGCTTTGTGTCAAATTTGTGTTGAAGTGAATATATGTACCATGAATTGGTTAATAAAAAATAAATCAATATTACTCCTGGTACTAAGAATTAAATTAATTTTTAAAGTTCATAGTCATATTCTAGGATTAATCATTATTTAATTTCAGGAATTAATTAATATTGACCCATAAAAAAAATGTATACAACGGAAATTTTAGAAAAATTAACATGAATATGTTTCAGAATTTTTAATTTCTTATTTATAGATGTATTTATTTTGAAGGAATGAACACTTTTATAATTAAAGGGATACTTCACCCATTTAGAACCGGCGTTCTATCATTATAAAATCGCTATTGTAATATAAATAAATATATGAATAAATATCAGTCTAAACCAGTCTCCCCTTGACCTTCTCCCGAAATGACGTGAAATGACGTTTGGCGTCATTTCACACTAACATATATACAACATCAATTATCACATTATAATAGAATGATCACATTATAATAACCCTAGTCCTGATACTCCTGCTCCGGGGGGTCACAGGGGGTCTCCAAGTTCGACCTCTCAGATGCCAACTGGGCCATAAAGGACAGGGAGGACAGTCCGGAAATGTTCAGCGAATCCAGCTGACTGGGAGTGCTGGAGGATCTTGGTGCAGTGGTCTCAGGTCATACCAGACTGGCCTCAGGTCCAGAAGGCCCTGGTCCCCCCCCACATAGAATGTACACTAGTACTCCTGGGAGGTGCCATGCCAGAGTAGTCAGCCCGACGTCTCTCCTGCTGGGCTACAAATCTGGGATCGAGGTTGAACGGATTCTGCATGAGTTGGAACGATGTCTGTGGCATGGGCTGCGTGATGGGCTGTGGCATGGGCTGTGGAACAGGGGTGGTCACCTGGGCTGGCTGGTCAACAAAGTTCATCAGGAGTGCAAAACACTTCTGATAGAAACGTGGCTGTAAATGAGACCGGACACGTGTCTCCACCATAGAAGCAATGAATGAGCCAAACATGGAGCTAGTGGGAATGTTCACTGGTTGTTCCAGAAAAGACCGGACCTGCCTCTGGAGGGATACGTTGGCATCCTGTTGTTCCTGCAGCTGGGCCACCAAATCCAGAAAACCAGTAGGCTGGGTAGTCTTGCCCTTCCCCCTCACCTTGGTGGAACGGTCTGTGGAGGTCGAAGGGCCACCTGCGTCTCCCTCTGGTTCTGGCTGTGTCAGTATGTCCATCGGCTCCGACATGTAACCTTCGTCTGAGGACCCTTCCGAGGACGTTGGTGCTCTGGACACGGTAGCAGAGGGCTGAGAAGCTGCTATCTTCTCCTTCAACTGGAAAGACAAAATGGCAAAAAAACATTAAGGGACATGTAAACAAATTTTCATGGACATGGCATCAGGAGTATATCAATGGAATATAAATGCAATCACATGTTATTTATGTGGAAATACCAATCTTATTACATGTGATACTTACACGATGAGCCAGTCTGGTTGGCTGACGGACGATGTGATCCAGGAGGAATCGAAAGGTGGCCACCAGGTACCTGTCCCTGTCCGTCTTACTCATGTCAACCTCCGGCCCTGAGACTGTGGAGGAGTTTCCCAACCCGAGTCCTGGTTGACTGGTACCACCTAATGAGCTCCTCATAGCTAGCTCCAAGGTCCTTGGCCATGTCCTCCCACCTCCTCTTCTTCCTCTCCGTGTTCTTAAAATCCCTAGAGCCCTTTGTATAAATCTCTGGGTGGTCCTTCAACCAGTCAGCCAGCAACTGCTGCTGATCATCAGTAAGGTACACCGGCTTTTCACGCCTCCTCTTCATGGTTGGGACATCGGCCTCGTGAGTGGCCTCAGGCTGCTCAGACAGAGCTAGGTGGTGATGCTAGTGGTGGAGATGGTGGTTTGGGAGATGCTGCTGGGCTCGGCCCTCTGGGTGATGGAGATGAGGTGGAGGCTTCCCTGGCACCCTTGGCTCTACCCCTCCTGACCTTACTCTGGGAGATAATCTTCTTTGGTCCCATTCTGGTAGTAGTTATGAACAACGTTGTAATTAGATAATCCAAATGTAGAAGAGAATTACGAGATGTGCACTGGTTGGAATTTAGAAAAATTAAATGAATCGGCTTAGAAAATCGGAGGTTTATATAACCATCCCGCGGACGCCCGACTGGTCATGCACATCGGGTCTCGGACGAGTCTATTCCGTGGGGGATCGTGTATCTATCGTTTCGCATCGGGTCTCTTCCGCTATATTCGGATCTACATCGACATGAAATCGTGGCTGATGGAGTCATCACCTGATTTTTTTACCATTATTCGGCTCACAATCGGGCTGGAATCGAGACTACATCGGGTCTTTTCACCAAAACGTGGTAACATTGGGTCACTTCGGGTGTCCGGCATAAATCGTTATGTTATCGTTATAACATCGGTAATGTGTAAATGCTTCCCCGATAAATTGACCCGATCATACATTTTTAGCCCGATGTCACCCGAATCACCCCGACTTCCACAACTGTGGTCCATCGGCCATTATCGGCCACTAGCGGGATAGTGTAAACGGGGCATTACCAGAACAGGGAATGGACTCAGTCATTCTTCCCCCTCACCATGTTGGCCTGATGGCGGGGCTTGAAGAAGGCTCCTCTGTTTGCCGCAGGTTCAGGGTTGATGTCGGGGGTGGAGGGAGATGAGGAGGGATTGCCGTTCCTGGCCCATAGTGAGGAGGATTGCATGCGGTGTGCAAGAGGGGGAAAGAATTGTATTAAATCAGTCATCTGTTAATCATGACTGATAATACACATGGGACCGTTCTATTCACTAATATTTCAGAGATCAGTCCTTACCTTGAGTAACTCCCCGCATGATAAATGCAGGGAGTGGATTTGGCAACGGTTGTTGCGGTCCTGCCCCATGGCGAGGTGCTAAGGGACAGAAATTGTTATTAAATTATTGTGATCTGTTAACCATGGGAGGCTGTCAGCTAGAGGGCCAAACAATGGCAAACATGCTCTGATTGTGGATTCATTTGTATGTTGCAACATTTTGGAATGCACTATCTATTTAAATCCCATGAATGGATTGACGATGTATTTCAATACAATTTGATATTGATGAATGATAAATATTGCATGAATGCAGATGTTTTTAATTGACAAAATATGTGGCTGACATTTAGATATTTTGAAAGTTCAATTTTGGTATGCAGAAAATCTAAGATGGTAATGCAGATGCAATCTGTTGATTTGAAACAGAGTGACCAGTGCTGTGTTAATATAGATGGGGCCACTGTATTCAATATTATTTCGGTGATCAGTCTTTACCTAGACAGTTTTCTTCAAGTCGAGGAGAGACTCTGCTGCTGCTGCCTGGCATTCGGCGAGATGTTGGAGCTGGAGGAATGGATACAAGGTGGGGTGATTATCTTTAGCACTAAAAATGTTAACCATATCTTAATATTAAAGTTATGATTTTGTTATTTTTGATGGCAAGAGATTATCCCTTACTCTGCCAGTGCAATTGACCACCATCTTCACTCTCATCAAAGTCCCCAAAGTAATGGCTGTTAAAGGTCCCATGACATGCTATTTTATGTATTTAATATAGGTATTAGTGGGCAACTAACACAGTATTCAAAGACGTTCCCGAAATTCAGCCGTGGTGCAGAGTTACAGCCACTCCGAGCCAGTCGCACAGTGAGCTTCCCCCAAATGCCCTGTTTTGGTGTCTGTAGCTATAATGCAAATGAGGAGGAGCGAGGCGGGTCAAGGAGGAGGGTGGGGGTGTGGCCCTGAGCAGCTTGCAGCCACTGTACCATGCGCTCTGTTTACAGTGGATGTATCGCAATGGCGAGGCGCACACAGCCATTAGCCGTGTTCTGTAAATATTCTAGAAAACACGGGAGTCCTGGAGCTCTATATCTAAATATTATCATATAGCCTACATAGATATCTATATCATATAATATATATTATCATGGCCAAAAGCTGTGTGAGCCGATATTATGAATCTCAAACGACCGCGTTGGATTCTCAGACGTTCCTGGTTCTTCAACGTCCACATCAATGTGAAGTAGACTGAAGCGCGACAAGGAGGAGAAAGGGATTGTTGCCGGGCAGCGCTTAGGCACCTCCGCCTCCGGCGATGGTCCCTCAGCGGGGCTCAAGCGGGAGACATTCGCCGCCAACAATCCCTTTCTCCTCCATGTCGTGGTTCATGTTCTTGAAGGAGTCAAAGCCAAAGTTCCTTCCCCCCAATTCATTCTCAACCTTGGCTGAGATAACCCCCACTACGAGTCTTGTTGTAGAAATACCAGAGACGAGAGTCCGATGTGTTATGCGCCATAACACCAAAAGCAGAACGGTTATCCAAATAACAAGGAACTGTACAACACTTGCGTTACAGTCCTGGAGCTCTATATCTAAATAATATCATGTAATGCATAGATATCTATATCATATAATACATATTATCACGGCCAAAAGCTGAGTGCGCCTCCAGACGATATTATGAATCACAAACGACTTTGTCGGGTTCTGCGACGTCTCTGGTTCTTCCACTTTCACATCAACCTGAAGTAGACTGAACCGCCCGCTGCCTGCTGCCGGCTGCCCGCTGCCGGGCGATGGTGCCTCGCGGCAACCGGCGGCAAGTCGCAAAGGCGAGCAGAACAGCTAGTGCTCGTTTTACACCAAACGCAAGTTTTTTCACAAACATCTCTGGTCTATTTTTGAATGCTACGGGAAATATCCTTACTATCACTAAAAAAACATAAACAAGACAGAACACACTTACACTGGCCTCCTTTGTCTTTTATATGGTGGCCCACACTCCTGCTCTGCCTCAGACTGTAGATCAGAGGTGTTGCAGCCCGTCTGATATTGCTCCATAAGCCTACAGGCATCTTTGTAGTTGTCTAAATTGAATATGTTAAAATGATCATAAGGTTGAAATTAGCTGTAATATTATTACTAAAGATACGTAAACGAGGCAGAAAAAGTAAGGAAACTTGTGTTTGGTTGATTTTTTCATTGCTGTAACAATGCTTTTTAGCAAGAAAACTTACACCGTTGGAAAGCCTGAAACCTCCCCTTTTAAATGATACCACATTTGTAAGGAACATGCATTTGTGGTATGAGCAGCAGAGCTGAGTGTGTAGATTGCACCCAAGAAAAATGTGCCAGACAGCATTCTGCCATTGACTCTTAGTTTGAGCTTTTGGTATTCCCAGGCGATGCCAATCAGGGACAATGGCAGAGCGCTGAGAGTCAGAGTCAGAGAGTCAATGGCAGAGTGCTGTTTGGTACATTATTCTTGGGCCGAACCTACATACTCAGCACCGCTGCTCATACCACAAATTAATGGAACATTTTAAACAATGCAAGGCAAAGACAATTTTCATAACATAGTCAGAATTGGTTATTCCAAGCAGAAGGAGAAGAAACCATGAAATCTTCTTTAAACTAGAGTTTTATAAATTGGCATACCACAAGTTTTGATGATCATCATGTCATATTTTGGTCAGTTTGACTAATTTGTCTCACTGTTGGCAGCTGCCCTTTTGGCACGTTCTGTGTTTTTATATTTTGGCCAGTACACCGTCCCGTCATCACAGCAACTATCCGGGACAACAAGAATTGTCCCCGTTGGCAAATTTTATGAGATGAAAACTCATCCTTAATGTAGAAAGAAAGAAAAGTTATTTGTCATGCAAAAAAAAGAAGTGTGTGTGTGTGTGGGGGGGGGGGGGGGGGGGGGGGGTCGATTTTGTTTCATAATCTCACAAAAACATCATTGCCAATAATAATGTGTACAACGTACAGTTCATGGTATTGAGAAAGTTGGCACATGTATCAATTCAGCATAAAATCAGCATAAAATGTAATTTCCCCTGGCTTTTTTATGTATAATGTTGTGTATTTTATGTAATCTCATATTTTGAAAACATTAAATTATGGATGTAGTGTATACCTGGAAAAATACCACCTTTTCTGAAACACTTACAACAAATTTTCATCCAGAGTAATGGAATGGTCAACCATATTATTAGAGTTTTTATCTTGAACCGATTGTTTGAACTGATTGATTGAAATTATTGTTTTTTTTATTCATTATTTATTTAGTGGAGGAGAGGTATGGCCACGAAACCATCCCTGTACGGAAAGGCTACACATTTCTGTCGCAGCGCTGACACCTCAACCGACTTCAGCTCATCAGATGCATGATTTACAACGAATATGTTAATTCTGTCAGAGTTGAGGCGGTAGGTATAAAATGGCGACTGCTGGGAAAATTCAGTGTAGACAATGAACACACCATTATCATTTTGGATGATGTTTTTGACAAGGCAGACTTTCTCCCCCACCAGTAATATATTGCCCCCTGTTGATCATTTTACTGTCCATCGTTCGAATTTCATTTCCCCATATTGGCCCTGCACTCCCATCCCAACAACAATGCTCCCTTTTTAGAGTGATGTCTGCATCAACATCCAATTTCATAGCTTGAACCTCTGAAAGGCGCCGAACAAGCTGGGCTAGCGGGAACTCCGGTTTTCTTTTGAGTTTGTTTATTTTCCCGAGGTAGTTCTCATACGGGAACGCTGAAAAAGTATCCAAACAGCCATGTCGATTCACCTCGTCTGCTAGGTGGACCAAACAGTGAACATTGTAAACAATTTGGTCTGTCCTATACAGCTCACAAATGAGCAACAAAAGACTTCAGCAATTGGCCAGCATAGTCTACAAGGCTGTGATGTTGAGGGCTTACCAAGATCGATATGGCAGTTGACAGGAGCAGGAAATTAGAATACATATTCCGGTCCAAGAATCCCGCCAGCACCACAGGGCCAGTGTAGTGTAAAAACTGCCGGAATTCGGTTGCCTTCCACCGGTCTAACTCTCTTAAGTGACCGTGGTCTCCTGGCAAACTCAACTGGAACATTCGGCCTGACAGACTGGAGTTTAAGTGACATCCTGTCAACTATCAATGCAGGCATTCTCACAGTTAAAGGACCCCGGAGCCAGAACTGGAGCATTTTTTTAACAACGCCCAAACACACTAAATGCATGTCATCTAATGGAAACTGTGTTACCATGCCTATCTTGATACTCTGTAATGGATGAGGCCCCTCATGGTGGTGAAGTTCATCAAGCTTTAAGTTGAATGACATGTCCGTTCTTAGGGGGTGCTCTGGTCCAGGGAACGACATGCGGTGATTCTGGTACTTCCCCGGGTGTTGGCACTTATCGCACCCATGGTCAGCATTATGGGCCTTTGTTTTTTTCACAAAGGCCCGTGCAGGGGTGTCACACACTACTGTGTGAAGCTCAATTGTGAGGTTCTTATCACCAAAGCAAAACGCAGCCTCGAGCTCCTGTAATTCAGTCGCAAAATCAGATAAGAACTCTGTGGCCGAACTTGGTTTTTTAGGTCCACAGGGCGTACAATTGGTAGTTATTGGGACGGTAACTAGCAATCCAAGGATGGGCCACAGCTATAAAGTGGAACTTTTAAATAAAGGCAGACCATCTACATTAATCTGCAGCCCCAATGTCATTCCCTCAGTATTTTGACGTGTTTATTTAAGTGTCCCTTAAGGAGGAAAGGATCCCAAAGTGATGGTAGTTCCCCCCAGCCTTCTCTTGAATATCATAGTGGACTTTTGTTTTGAGAAGGGTCCTACCATCCTTGGGCAGATTGGGATGGGTTATGTTGAGAATGCTCAACAGCGCAGTCAGGGCAAACATTGAAATGCCAAATCTCTCTGCCCAGTTGGCAATGTTATCGGAAAGGGATGGGGATGGGACATCAGGTTCAGAATCTGGACATGTTGTCCCATCCCCATCACAATACACATCATCAAAATCCATGTCCTCTTCACCTAAATCTTCAAATGAACCAAATGCATCTGCAGCTGAAGAGGGTGGAGCAGTGTCCTCAGAGAGAACTCTGTAATCTGCCGTCATGTCCATGTCTGTCCTAATTTCAAGAAGCCTTTTTTGGACGTCAACACGTTCGTCTTAAGACAGGCAGTCTTTTTTATTCATTTTTGTTCTAAAAGAGACATTTCAGAAAGACAGGTTGCAATCATGTGTACAATTGATCATTGTTCCTAATGTAATGTTCCTAATCATTGCTCCTAATGTTGTTTTTTAAATAAATACATTGTTGAATATACTTTAGTGGTGTTGTCTGTTTCATTGCTACAAACTAGACAAAAATAGAGAAAAAGAGCAACATTTGTGATGCTCCACTTGTTTCGGCTCCATGAAATGGCCTATTTGAAAATGTATGTGTGAGGCATTATTATTCTCATTATTGTTAGCAGACCATTCAAGGCACAACGGGGCACTTTGGTTCCATTGATGTGTTGTGACTGCGTGAGTAAAGTGGGAAGCAGAAACCAATATGGAGGGAATGTAATGAGGTTGCAATGAAATTTTCTGTGCTCCAAAGGCAATTGTAATCTAAACATAACATAAGCAAGATGCAAGGGATAATGCCTGACGAGGTGTCCATTCACAGAAATGTTGACTTACTTGATTAATCAAACCCAGCAGAGGAGGCAATGGCAGAAATGTTGAAGCTGCAGAACACAAAATAGAAGATGATGGGGACCAAGTTCCATTATGCTACCATAAGAAATCACAAACAGCCGTTGTCTAAACCAGTGATTTTCAACCAGTGTGCCGAGAGATCATCAGGTGTGCTGTGGGAAATTTTGTAATGTCACCTAATTAACCATTGTCGGGTGTCTGTGCTGTAATAAAGTGTCGCAGATAATGTACAGTAATTTTCGGACTATAAGCCGCGCCTTTTTTCCCATTTTTCGATTCTGGGGCTTATATAACGGTGGGGCTACTCTATGGATTTTTACAGCTAACGGCCGCCCGGAAAATTAGTATTCGAAGCTTAAATCAGTAGTCGGAGCTTCGTCGTTTTTTTTCACGTATGTGACGTTACAAGAGCGAGGGAGGCAAACTATAAGCGTCAGCGACACCAACCAGAGAAGCGAGAGTGGTGGAGGAAGAATAGATACCTTGTTTCCCTTTACTTTATAACACAACATTAGCGGGATCTCGGGAGGAAAAGTAATACTTGACGAAATGCTTACCTTAGTTGTTTGTTTACGTTCGCTGTACAGCGCCGCGCCAATCAACTGCGACTGGCTTGCTGCAGAGCTTGAGCGTCTTGGGAATACCCAGACAATATAATGGATATAATATGGACACATAAGACAATCAATATTCTGTATTTGTTATGGATTTATTGTACAAATTCCCTGAAAAGATGCACGTTCCAGAATGAATTGAAAAGCTCCCGTAAGGGCTGAGATGGCAGAGGGGGAGCGTGTCTATGTTCCCCGGGTCCTATGTTCCCCTCTTTGTATGAATTGAACATAGGACCCTTTTTTAAAAAAAGGGTCCTATGTTCCTAGGACCCGGGGAACATAGGTCATCGCGCTACGTCCATCCGGAGGCGCACAGAGCTTTTGGCCGTGATATTATTATACAATTATATACTATTATATAAATAGCTCCGGGAGTCGCAAACGGCAACAATCACTTTCTCCTCCATGCTGCAGTTCACCCCGGACTGCACTGCACTGAGTTGGCCGGTTGAACGCTGATTGGCTGTTACGTTACACATGTCACTCAGTGGCCACGCTGTTGAACGCCGATTGGCTGTCAAAGTTTAAATATTTTAAAAGATTGATAGATTGCGGGGAACATAGGACCCTTTTCCCAGAAAAGGGTCCCTGCGTTTCCACTGCAGGGTGCGGAATGGATCGGATCGCAAAGGTGCGGGTCGGGTCGCGTTTCCACCGCCAAAAGTGGGCGTGACCCGGACTTTGCCGTACCCGTTCCGGCCCCGTTCTCGGGACTCCTCCGTTGGGGTACCGCAAACGAGACGAGACGCCTGAAAGGGTCCCATGAAATTCTAGCTACACCCCCCCTCCGTTGATTGGTCGAGAGAATCGTCACTTCCGGGTGACGCGGGGATAAAAACAAACGAACAGTAGCCTCAAGGTATTATTCTTTACAATTAACTTGTCGCGTAAAACGCTTGCTTGGGCGAACAAGGAGTTGGAGACGTTCGTCTGCATTCTTGGGAAGGAAGACGTTTTTTACGATGTTTACGTAGCTGCCGCGGCGATCTACATCCGGCCTACCACAAAGGGTACTGTCGGCAGTGGAAACGCGACCTCGGAACTGAGCTGGGCTATACCGCCCCCTCCCTACCGCACCTTTGCGATCCGATCCGTTCCGCACCCTGCAGTGGAAACGCGGCATATGTTCCCCGCTTTTCCCAAAAAGGGTCCTATGCTCCCCGGTATGTATGGCTACCCTTTTTGGGAAAACGGTGAACATAGGACCTTTTTTTATTTATTTTTTTTTATTGGGGAACATAGGGATGACCCCGGCAGAGGACAGCTGATTTGGAACGGAACAACAGCTGTTCGCTTTCACGGGGAAAAACTAAGGAACTTCAACCTACTTAGGCCTACTAATTAACGTTCAAAATCTATTAAATATTCAACAAAATATGCAGATACTGTCAAAATCAGTTCCAGTGAGTATATAGGGATTATTAATGTTGTTTTTGATAGTGTTTTTTTCTGGAACGAATATTCGCTCAGAAAAAACAACGAGTAGGCCTATTAGGCTTATAGTCCAGTGCGCCTTATAGTGCGGAAAATACGGTTGCCATGATATCCATTTTGTGTTCATCGAAACAGGCCAAGGTTTCACACTAAGTGAGTATAAATACATTTAGAAACTATATTATTAATTATATGTGTTGGAGCTATGCAGTTCTTAGATTTAATTGTAAAACATTTATTTAGTTTGTTTGCTTAATATAAAATAACATGACTTTTATGTTTATTTTCTCGTTTGTATTATAAATAAGTTAATTTGAGTTTGTTTATGCTGTTGTTATGCTTTTGTTATTACTAGTGTTACGTATTTTAAGCACATAAGCTGCCCCCACATAGCCATTAGGAAGCAGGATCGAACCCACAAGCTGCATTACCCTCACATAGCCACTAGGAAGCAGGATAGAACACATAAGCTTCAATAACTACTCCAGCCACAGATGGCAGCATCTTTAGACAGGTGAGGATTACGTCACCCCGGTCACGCCCACTTCACATAGGCCACGCCCACTTGACGGGCAATAGTGCGTGATTCAGTTGGAGAAGACAGAGGCTGCATCCGAATACTTAGTACATATTATTTCTGTCCAGTGTCTACTACTTGACCATACTACACTTGACTGTGTAGTACGGTCTACAGCTATGCGTAGAACGCCTCCGAACGCTTCCGAACACCGCCGAAACTCCACCGGATGTTTGGAGAGTATCTCCCCCCAGATGGCGGCAAAATGTACCTGTTTTCCGTCTTGTTATTGTTGCTATTAAATAAAAAATTTCTCTTTCTACACGAATGGCTCTTGAAATGGATATCGCTGCTAGAAGGCGTCGTCGTCGGTCATCTCGTAGAGCGACTTACCGGCAGGTTATGATGTATATATGTGGACATTTGGTAAGTCATTTTTTTGGAATAATAATACATTTACAGTTATTTGTTACTCCGTGAAAAAGACGATTGAAGTTAATTTCTCCTTTTTTATTGAACACACACACACACACACACACACACACAAATAACGTACATGTTGAAAAAAATAAAAATAAAATTATTCTATCATTCATTTTGTCTATCTACAGGCTCAAGGTGCAAATCCCATATCCTATCGTGAGGTTAATCTGCATGTGCCCATCCTTCGTCTCTACTACAATGGTGGAGACCTCAAGCGAGATCTCCGCTTGTCTCGGGAGACCATCACAGCCCTTATTGCAATGCTGGGGTCTGACTCGGACCATGGTTGGCCAATAGAGATCAACGTGTTGGTATTAATTTATTGGCTTGCCCATGCTACCACTTATCCAGTGGTGTCGAGGGCTTTCGACATCCCACGGTCCACGGTCTTCGACATGGTACACCGGACATGCATGGCTATTGTGGGCATTCTCCGGAGGGTAGTTGGACATCTCCAGGACCTGGAGGAAGTTGGGAATGGCTTTGCGGCATCGGCTGGTTCGCAAGCATTCAATGTGGCAGTGGGGGCCATAGATGGCTGCCACATTCGTGTGAAGCCCCCAGCAGCAGATGGAGCCTGCTACTTCAACCGGAAGCTCTTCCATTCAATCCAGATGCAGGCCATCTGTGACCACGAGGCAGGTTCATCGATGTCTTTGTTGGATTCACAGGTTCTGTCCACGATTCAAGGGTGCTGAGGAACAGTCCGGTCTTTTATGAGGCCTTGTACCCACCTGAGGGCCGGTGCATCCTTGGGGATGGTGGGTATCCGTGTTTGACGAGCCCAATTTGCATAATGACCCCTTACAGGGAACCAGTCCGAGACCCTGTGCGTGTCCTTTACAATCATAGGCACGCACGGGCGAGAAATGTCATTGAGAGGGCATTCGGGATGATGAAGGCGAGGTGGCGGTCCATTTTCTTTAAGGCACTGGAGGTCAGCCCCACTTTTGTCCCTTACGTGGTCACATGTTGTGCCATCCTGCACAATGTCTGTGTTGCCAACGGAGACCTTGTTGAGCCAGACATTGTGGAGGATGACCATGGGCTGACAATGATGGTCCTGCAGGTGAGAGGGTCATTGAGAAAAGGCGAGGGGATGATGCACGTGCGATCCTGGCTGCTGCCGTTGCTGCTGGGCCTCGTGTGGCAGCACCTCACGGGCACGACTATCTGTAAGATAAAGCCAGTGATTCATTGTTTAATAATTCTCAATCAGTTCTCAATCAGTTCTACATTTAGCAGACGCTTTTATCCAAAGCGACATCGGTTAATACACACATTGACACACCGACGACCAGTCAACCATGCAAGGCGACAGCCAGCTCATCAGGAGCAATTAGGGTTAAGTGTCTTGCGTAGAGACACATCAACACTCTGCTAGGAGCTGGGGATCAAACTTGCAACCTTCCGGTTACAAGTCAACTGCTCTACCTCCTGAGCTAAGCCGACCCTAGTTATGTTGTCGCTTGGTATGTTAGTGCTGCTGCGGCTATTCAGGTCGGTGTGTTGCAGATCTTGGCCTTTTCTTTCTGTCGTTGGTTGGTGTGCGGTTGGGTGGACACACACGTAGAGATGTGATATTTATACTGCCATCTATTTGTATATATGCTGCTATTTATTTATAATATGGAAAATTATTGATGCATTGGTTTGTTTATTGTATTGGACTCGGAAAGGAGTAAATAAACTGTTGATTGCTTGAGCAAAATATCAACACATACACTGAAAAATTCTCATAAAGATTATTTATTTCTTCATTTTTCTCTTTCCCTCATTCGCTCCAACAAGAGGAGCAATCTTTCTTCCCTCTCTCTTGCCTCCCTGTCCCTTCTCTCCTCCATCTCTCTCGCCTGCAGCTCCCTTCGCTCCTCTGCCTCACGTCTCTCTCTGTCTCTTCGCTCCTCTCTCTCCTCCAGCTGTCTCCATCGCCTCTCCTCCTGCTCTCTAGCCTCTCTCTCTCCAGTTCCTGCCGCTCCCTTCTCTCCATCAGCTCCATGAGCTCCCTCAACCCTGTAACGGCACCTGACGAGTGCCTTTTAATTAGGTGGCGGGGTGATGGTGTCATCTGCTGAGGTGCATGGCACCGAGGACGGGGTGGCCACAGCGGCGCCCTGGCCGGAGGAAGAGATCACTACCGGGGGAGAGATGGATGGTTTCTGTCCAAGAATACCGTCCATCTCACTGTACCACTTCCATGACGCCGCTGTGGCCTTCCCGTCCTCAGTGCCAACCCCCGACTGGGGCTTGCGCAAGTCCTATGAAACATTACCAAGAAGCATGATATCTTAAAATTATGCAGTCCTAGCACATTTAGCATGATCTTTGATGTAGAAGCACAAAAACTTACTTTGTATTTTGCGGTGAGGTTTTCCCACTTCCTCTTCACCTGCTGGGTGCATATCTTCCCCCCCAGCCCCTTGTCTTTAATAAATTGTCTGCAGAAGAGAGACAAAAACAATGAACACAGGATAAAACAACAATATTTAACCAAAGTCTTCGAACATATGTTTACTTTTACGTACTCAAAGCCATCCTTTGCCGATTTCTTCACGCCCGTGAATAGCATTGTATTAGCTGCCCGCCAGGCTATAAACTGGCGGGTGTCCTCGTCAGTCCCTGCGTCCAAGCAAATTATGACAAATCAGATATTCAGCCAAAGTAATTCATTGGTGAGTTTATTGCCTACTAGTTCAAAACATATTGGCACTTGGTACGTTGATATCTCTCCCACTTTCAATTAATATTTTTCTACTCTCCTTATTGTAATCCCGCCCGACCGCACAATGCCCTTGTTCTTTCGTTATTCCCTTTCGTTATTCCCTCCCCTGATCAATCCCTGAGCTATTTGACACAGGGAAGGAGGGAAGGAGGCACGTAATCTGTGCAAGGCACTCGCGTGCTTGCAAAGATGCCGAGACTGTAGTATGAACGCAACACGCATTTAACAATCGTAACCTATCGTTAAGCCATCATATAAACCAACATAAATGTTATATCCACAGCAAACACAAGCTACGATGGACTAACAAAACGGCACTAGTTTACTACCTGAAATTACGTTATTATTGTCGATAGATAGCTGCTAACACGTAGCATTTACCTTAGCCTGAAAAACAGATCAAGGGTTAACCTTACCATGACAAGAAAGACAGCACAGTTTTCGTAATGACCGATTAAAGAACCATTTTAATACTTGTACTTACATTTCAATGTTGTACTTACATTTCAATGTTTCGAAATTTGCGGGAGCCGCTGTTGGTGGTGTGTCGGGTCAGCCATCTCTTCTTCGTTTGTTACCAGACTCCGGTTGCATTGTGGGATAGCGTAGTGAGGTCCGTGGTTTACTTTGGCGGTAGTACGCATTCGGAAACGTCTTCCGTACTACAGAATGCGTACTGAGTATTCGGACGCGCTATATTTTTCGCATACTTCAAAATGCATACTATATAGTATGCAAATATGAGTATTCGGATGCAGCCAGAGTCAATAGGTAGACCAGCGGAAGAGCCACCGGGCCTAGAAGTAGATCACGGTATTTTCTCTCCACGCGTTAGATACAATTCCCTCCCCTAAGCTTCATAGTTACCATACCGAAACATGCCTCCTTTAACAAATGAAGTGAGTTAAAAGCGACTAAGGATTGGACCACTTTCTTCAAGAAATAACGCAACACTAGCCTATATATAGAGGTGGCGGGCATAGGTAAGACAGGCACTGGGAAGGGTCATGGTTTTTTACCAGCTGCTTCACACTGTTTCACATTTGTTTTGTTTGCTCGGAAGATCGGAAAATAAACCTGCAGAAATCTAAATTCACGACTGGACAGTTGACTCTTTCCCCTGCACTGCGTAAGATTCGTCCCCCCCCTGGTGCCTCAGTGGCTATTTTGATTACGTTGCTTTGTTTGATTTCTTAATTTTCAAGTTATTGTTTTATTGAGGACAAATCACCACTACAATATGTATTATATGTACTGTGTTAGAGGGTCATTTTGTGTCATTTTGGTTGGTGGTGTGCCCCAGGATTTTGTAAATGTAAAAAGTGTGCCGCGGCTCAAAAAAGGTGGAAAATCACTGCTCTGCTCGACTCAACTCGACTTAGCTCAACTTTGTTTTGGTAGCAGCATGGGTCGTTTTCCACTGCCTGAGCGGGGGCGTCATACAAACAGGCAGAACGCAGATTCCGGAGCCAAGTAGCAAAGCAGAAATTACGAGCAGTTGTTGTAGTAATAACTGAACCAAACACCAAAAATACGGATGGAAAATGTTTAAGAAATACCCCCCTTGTATCTGTTTGCTAAAAAAAGTAGGCGAATATTGCGACGGGCCATGTTACGTATTTTAAGAACACAAGCTGCCCCCACATAGCCTCTTGGAAGCAGAATCAAACACACAAGCTGTATTAACCCTCACATAGCCACTAGGAAGCAGGACCGAACATCTCATCTCATCATCTCATTTTCTTCCGCTTATCCGGGGTCGGGTCGCGGGGGGAGCAGCTCAAGCAGGGGGCCCCAGACTTCCCTTTCCCGGGCCACATTGACCAACTCTGACGGGGGGATCCCGAGGCGTTCCCAGGCCAGTGTTGAGATATAATCTCTCCACCTAGTCCTGGGTCTTCCCCGAGGTCTCCTCCCCACTGGACGTGCCTGAAACACCTCCCAAGGAAGGCGCCCAGTGGGCATCCTTACCAGATGCCCGAACCACCTCAGCTGACTCCTTTCTAAGTAAAGGAGCAGCGGCTCTAATCCGAGTTCCTCACGGATGGCTGAGCTTCTCACCCTATCCCTAAGGGAGACGCCAACCACCCTTCTGAGAAAACTCATCTCGGCCGCTTGTACCCGCGATCTCGTCCTTTCGGTCATCACCCAGCCCTCATGACCATAGGTGAGGATAGGAACGAAGATCGACCGGTAGATCGAGAGCTTTGCCTTGCGGCTCAGCTCTCTTTTCGTTACAACGGTGCGGTAAAGCGAACGCAATACCGCCCCCGCTGCTCCGATTCTCCGGCCAATCTCACGTTCCATAGTACCCTCACTCGCGAAACAGACCCCGAGGTACTTGAACTCCTTCACTTGGGCTAAGGACTCATTTCCTACCCGGAGTAAGCAATCCATCGGTTTCCTGCTAAGAGTCATGGCCTCAGATTTAGCGGTGCTGATCCTCATCCCAGCCGCTTCACACTCGGCCGCCAGCCGATCCAGTGAGTGCTGAAGGTCACAGGCCGATGATCCCATGAGGACCACATCATCTGCAAAAAGCAGTGACGAGATCCTCAGACCACCGAACTGCAACCCCTCCCCACCACGACTACGCGGAGCCCAGCACCCACCGAGAACGAAACTGTGTTCGCGTCCTGCCGAGGACGCGAACACAGCTCTCGCTTTGGGAGTACAGGGATTGGATGGCCCTGAGGATAGACCCCCCTATCCCATACTCCCGCTTCACCTCCCACAGTTTCTCCCGGGGGACCCGGTCATACGCCTTCTCCAGATCCACAAAACACATGTAGACCGGATGGGCATACTCCCAGGCCCCCTCCAGGATCCTTGCGAGAGTGAAGAGCTGGTCCGTAGTTCCACGTCCGGGGCGAAAACCGCATTGTTCCTCTTCAATCTGAGGTTCGACGATCGGCCGAACCCTCCTTTCCAGCACCTTGGAGTAGACTTTACCAGGGAGGCTGAGAAGTGTGATACCCCGGTAATTGGCACACACTCTCTGGTCCCCCTTTTTGAACAGGGGAACCACCACCCCGGTTTGCCACTCCTTTGGCACTGTACCCGACTCCCACGCGATGTTGAATAGGCGTGTCAACCATGACAGCCCCTCAACACCCAGAGCCTTTAGCATTTCTGGCTGGATCTCATCAATCCCTGGGGCTTTGCCACTGCGGAGATGTTTGACTACCTCAGTGACCTCCACCAGGGAAATTGACGACGAAACACCATCAACCTCGAGCTCTGCCTCCAACATAGAGGGCGTGTTATTCGGATTCAGGAGTCCCCTACTGGAGCCCCATACAGGACTCCATTCAGGGTCTCCAAGAAGGCCGAGTACTCTGAGCTGCTGTTTGGTGCATACGCACAAACAACAGTCAGAGTTTTCCCCCCTACAACCTTTAGGCGCAGGGAGGCGACCCTCTCGTCTACCGGGGTAAACTCCAACACCGCGGCGCTCAGCCGGGGATTTATGAGTATCCCCACACCCGCCCGGCGCCTCACGCCCTTGGCAACTCCGGAGAAGAATAGAGTCCAACCCTTATCCAGGAGTACGGTACCAGAGCTGAGACTGTGCGTGGAGGTAGGCCCCACCAGATCTAACTGATAGCGCTCCACCTCCCTCACAAGCTCCGGTTCCTTTCCCCACAGCGAGGTGACGTTCCACGTCCCCAGAGCCAGCTTCTGCCGCCCGGGTCTGGTCCGTCGAGACCCCTGACCTTCGCTGCCACCCATGTGGCTGCGCACCCGACCCCAACGGGTCTTCCCACAGGTGGTGGGCCCATGAGATGAAGAGAGGGGGGGTGCCACGTAGTTTGTTCGGGCTTTGCCCGACCGGGCTCCGTGGCAAACCCGGCCACCAGGCGCTCGCCATCGAGCCCTCCGTCTGGGCCTAGCTCCAGACGGGGGCCCCGGGCTTCCTCCGGGCCGGGTCACATCTCCTCTATTTCCGTTATTCATTGAGGATTTTTGAACCATTCTTAGTCTGGCCCCTCGCCTGAGACCACTCTGCCATGAGAGACCCTACCAGGAGCACAAGGCTCCAGACAACACAGCCCTCAGGTTCACAGGGACACGCAAACCTCTCCACCACGATAAGGTGACGGTTCCAGGAGAGGAGGACCGAACATGTAAGCTGTAAATACTGTACATAGACACAAGGGGAGCAGGACCTTACTAAAGGCTGCAATAGCTACTCCATCCACAGAAGGCAGCACCTTTAGACAGGTGGGGAAGCCGAGGCTAGTGCGTCACATAGGCCACGCCTACTAGGTATTTAAACTGGTCCGGGAGCAAACAACCAGACTTGAACGTTAGAGATATTGGCCAGCTGGTTGTCGCTCGCATGCGTGCTGAATACAATTCCCCTCCTTTTGCTTCGTAGTTACCATATGTTGGGAAAAATAACCTGCTGAGTACATCACATGTACATTATAAATATAGCTAACTCCTACCCTAGCCTGATGAGCACATCACATGGACACATTATAATATAGTCGACTCTTGCTCTAAACCCAACGAACACATAACACAAACATGATAATATATAGTCAGGTCAAGGCCGGAGCTGAAGGCCCCATCTCCCAGGCAGGCAGATGGTGGACACTCAGACAATGCACCAGTATCATCTCCAGAACGGGAGAGCCACATTAATTTATCACACAGGAGACATTTTGAGAGCTCTTCCCCGTTAGGAGGAACCAAGAGATACCTCTGCCCATACTAGGGGCCTGAGAGCCACATTAAATTATCACACACGAGACACTTCGGGGGGGCACTCCCCCGTTTTAATTTATCACACCAGAGACACGAGGAACTCTCCCCGTTACGAAGCTCTCTCAGGGCCTGGGAGCCAAAACACACAGAACCGCACACACCTCAAACGCACACACCTCATCGAGAGGAGGATACAGCATAAGACTGCATCACACAGGGACTCTTCACCTTCTTCTGAAGCAGACCTTCCACGGAGGCGAAGCTCCAGACGAACCATCAGCGCTGATTAGGGACTTAGACATATTCGATTTCTCACGCTTTATGACTCTGTATAACCGTTGCCACTTTACTTAATAAATCCAAGGTCCTCGTGCCGATAGACTTTATTACCTCTCCGTCTCATTTTATCTGGTCCAGTAGCTAGACAGACCGTTTTTCCCAACACATGCCGAAATACTTTGACAAATAAAGTGAGTTAAAAGCAATCCGGATTGGACTACTTTCTTCAAAGAACGCAACAGCCATTAAAAGGGAGGATTGGTGTCCCGATGTGTGACTCTGCCACTCAGTCAGCTGTAGGCATGCGTCAAGTACATCCCTATGCACGTAAACACGGGCATCATAAAGTTGACTGTTATGTGCTTGTTTCAGGATACGTGTTTGCAAATGCAAGCCGTGTCTCAGCCTGAATATTTTATTGCGGTAATCAGTGCAGTTCGAGGCTTGTAACGTAATCGTTATCTATCATATCACTATCATTTATGTCCCAGCTGGCTACTATAGGCTATATAGCTGCTAGCTGCCCTACATGTCTCCTCTCGTGTCGTGTACAGTATGTTTAAAGTAACATCCCCAACAACCAACACAACTGAAAGAGAGCCAGAGAAGGCTGCACGCGGCGAGACAAAATACACTTGAAAAGTCCCGGAGAGTTTGTGAGAATATGCAACTGAATGAAGCCGGTAGTCTCTGGCCAATCAGTGGCCAGCAGTCTGCCGCCGTCACTGTTGGGCAAAATAACCTGCTGAGTACATCACATGTACATTATAAATATAGCTAACTCCTACCCTAGCCTGATGAGCACATCACATGGCAAGACACAGACCCACTTCGCACATGCGTAAGCAGGTGTTGTCTTGAAACGTCAGAGCCAATGGAATCCTAGTCACCGCCTTTGTGTGATGGACAACCGCCTTCCTCCAATCAAGCCCTTGTATTGAACAATGTTCCAAAATGATCCATCAGACTGGAGTTGCTCTTGAAGTACGCCGGGAGATGTAGAAAGTACTTTTATCACGATTCAACAAACGTTTAATTGAGAGTTGATCTTTCAACGTTGTAACATTATTCATGTATCAACACTTTTTCAATAGTACAGCGGATAAGCTCACATTTTAATAACAATTGTGCACTTTTTGAGAAAAGCATGACATTTCTAACTTAGTTAGTAGTACATGCCATAAGGTGTATTTTAAGATGTGGAAGGAAGTCAGATTTTGCCTGAGACGGTTGTGAGACGCCAAATCCAGAGGTGGTCGACATTCCGCTGAGTATAATGTTCAAACTGTCATCATTTTGGAACCATGCAATGTTATAAAACATTTAAGATGTCATTTCCAACTAAAGTGAATATGCCCAATCATTTGGTGACATTTTTGAGATTACCAGTGTTTGAGGAAACATATTTAGGTCTAGGTCAAGGTTAAGGTAAGAATTTACAAATTTTGTCCGTAAATGCGAACTTTTGCCAGGTGGTGGCGCTACAGAAAATCTCTTAGGGTTACCAAAATCAATGTGCTTGGTCCTGTACCTGTCATGAATGTTCACTGAAAATGTGACATGATTCCCATTATGAGTTATCGAGGTCACAAGGCAAGCCCATGTTATCGATGATCTGCCTTTCAGTTTGGAACCTTTAATTTAAGTTGCTACACTGGTTATATAATAGGAAAACCATTTTCTTGCCTTTTTAAGAAATAATAATGATAAGTTAACACCCATGGTCTACTTTAATACTACATAAAAAATATTGTTTCAATGACAATAGTGGTACTTTTTGAACAATTCAGCACATTGTAACAAAACAACGTTTAAAATGTTGGTAATGACTATCGTACTAGGAAGAAATAATACCATTATATCTCTAATCACAGGCTATCAAGAGCACGGAGGGTGGTGGAAAATGCCTTTGGCATACTGGCAAACGTGTCTTCACAACAAAAATCCACCTGCAGCCAGAGACTGTGGACAAGATTGTCCTGGCCTGCACCGTGCTGCACTATGTCCTACGTGACCAGTGTGTTGATGCCTACACCCAGCTTCCCAGTGAGCAAGAAGGCCCTGGTGAACATGGTCCAACCCTTGCCCAGGCTGCACTACCACGCAGCACAAGCACCACTCTGCAGGCTAAGAGGAACAGAGGCATCCTCTGCGATTACATGTGCTCAGATGCTGGTGCTGTAGCATGGCAGTGGGACAACATTTAATGTGTGTGTGGGTGTAATTAACAATCAAGCTGTATTATATTCAATTGTTTTATATTTCATATTCCAGCACAGATCAATTGTATATAGTTGTATGTAGCCTATTCTATTATCCATCTCCAAGTAGTAGTTGAGCCGGTCGTAAACAAAGACGGATCAAACAGAAATTTAACTAACAGGAAATGCAATGTATCCAACAACGGGTAATCTAAACAAACTGTAAGCTCCAGCTATTTACTCCAATGCAGAAGTAGTGGAGAATGACAAGACACAGTAACTCTAGCCTTGTCTTGACACCTAGGCCCATATATGTGTTGTATAAGTTTTACTTAAAATAAATACCTTTTCATCCACGTTGGACAGAGAAGCACTCTTCCTGATATATGGCTCCAGGAAAGAGAGCCTCCTTAGAACCCAGTCCTGCCTGCCAGTACTCCCACCGGCACTCCCTGTTGCTGGTGCCTTGCTGTACCTGTTGTACTGTGTCCGGAGGGAGTGGATTTTTTTTGTTTTTGTTTTTCCGTAAAAGACAGTAGCCTAATGTTAGCAAAAAATGTCGCACATTTTAAACTAAAGACTATTTTACAATCACGTTTGACCCCACAAAGCTTTAGCGGATGGAGTAGGCCTATGACCAGCAGTAAATATTTATTTATTAGGCCTACCCCCTTTCCGATTTTTAGCCCCTTGGTTTTACACAGGAAACTTGAGATATCGTTGGGAACCGTCGGTCCCGTTAAAATAATTGTTAATCAGCTCAAGCCTAACGTTATCTACAATCGTTCTGCTGAAACAAAAATAATACTGTTAGCATCTACAATTTGTATCAAATAAGCCTATATATTAGGCCCAGTGGTGTAGTGTTCC
The DNA here is from genome assembly GCF_031168955.1 of Gadus macrocephalus. Classification (NCBI taxonomy): domain Eukaryota; kingdom Metazoa; phylum Chordata; class Actinopteri; order Gadiformes; family Gadidae; genus Gadus; species Gadus macrocephalus. The sequence continues at coordinate 7,360,522 of NC_082382.1, read as the reverse complement.
CTGGAGAAGTGGGTATACGCTAAATGTTTGCCCTTTTTTAACGCAGCCCAGAAAAACGCCCTGTTTTAGAAACTGTGATATGTGAGACTACTCTATTTAGTTTACCCAAAAATCCGTCAGTAGTATTTGCTCATTGTCACATAATTTCTGCTGCTTGATCTCAGGGAGGAAGGATTATGAAATTAATATACCAACACTGGCCCACAGACTAGTGACAGACAGCTATGCATTTTGAGTGAACTATTCCTTATTCCTGGAATGACACCTATTCTCTCACTTGGCAAGTCAGTAGTTTCTTTTGTAAACTGTGTCTCTGAACAGCTAATTTGCAACACATAGCATAGGCCAGAGTGTGCCACTATTATAAAATTAACATGACTTGATCAGGAGCAGTTTGTAGGCATTACTGGTCACACAGGCAGCCTGCATGAATGTAAAATATACATTTATTTGAATAAAATACTTCAGATCTGAATTTGACAATGCATCCTTGTTCATGTTTCACCTTAGATTAAAAAAAACGCACATCATTCTCTTCCACATCAATCATCTCGTTAGATATATAATATCAATATATATATATAAATATCATATGATGATTGAACATCATCATTCAAATTATTCAACAAAACAACAATATTTAGTTTACAAAGAAAAAATATATATGCATTTACAACACATCAACAGTGATATACTCTCTGAAACCCAGTACTGGGTTTCGAACCTTGCTCATACTACAGCATATTCCAGACAGACTTGCTTTCTGCAGGAGTTTTCACTGCACTGTCTAGAACGCACAGAAGAGGCAGCACGATGGCTCTTCAACCAGTTCCTTGTATACTTTCTTGGATCAATCTTGGAATTAGGCGGGCCGTTGATATTAATCATCATCAAGTTTGATATGTCTGAGGTCAGTAGGACAGCCCCTTTGTCTGAGCTTATATTGTTCATAAGGCTAAAGTTCCTCTCACACTCGTGGGCTAGTGGGCTGTTCCAGTAGGTCCCGCATCCCATTCAGTGCTTGGTCTGTGCACAGGTTGAATCGCTTGCAGTCGCTTAATTTGTTCTCCACCATGGCGGATGCTGGGCTTTGATGGCCATTTACTCGGATCAAGGATGCTTGTTGTAGACCGATACTCCCCAGTCTTTTTTGCTTCTAAAGCCTCACTATATTTCTCACCTGGACTCCCTTTGAATGACTGGATCAATCTGAGCGTTTCAGCAGATGCTCAGCTCTGAGCAGAGTTATCGAACGAGACTGAAGGCCCTGTGACAGGAGACTTAGTTCATGAAGTGTGTCATACATGAGCCCAAGGTCACAAATAAATGTTGGACTTTGAACACGGTCTAGTAAACCTCTGTACATTTGCCTGTCTTTGGTGGACCTGGTCTTATTACAGCAAGCATTTTTAAAGTGTGAAATGTGTGAAGTCCGAAAGCTACTGGCCACCCAGCGTACATCCAAGATTCTGCCAATGCGAAGAAGTTGTGAGCCTACTTCAGCTGCTGCATTTATGAGTTATGTTTGACGTACTATACAGAGAATATAGCTTCTGGATAAAAGTTTTGAAGTGATTGACCGAGTTTACCTCATCAACTGCATCTGACACAGCCAGTTCAAGTCTATGGTTCATACAGTGCCATACAAAAAGCTTCGGGAATCTGGTCAGAAAAGGGTCGGTTTTTTTTAGCAATATGGTAGGCTGTTCGAAACACGGCTTGTAGGACTCAGCCATAGCCTCCATTGCATTCTCAATGGCAGCTTTGTCCTGTTGCTTTGCCATGTTCACTGCCTGAGTGTGGGCCTTGGACAAAGCAGGTTTCCTCACCTTATTTCTCAAGGCAGACAGATTTGTTGTTCTACTTCCCCGCCCAGACACTTGAATTTCAAAGTTCATCTATTCTCTTGAGAGTAATAGCTCCTAGTAATAGCTCCTTGTTGATCCCAAAGGATCCCAAAGGATCTGTCCTAGGTTTCTCCCTCTTAAGGCAGTTTTTCCTTGCCCCTGTCGCTACTGTTGGGTCTCTGTAAATGTTATAAGGAGTTCGGTCTAGACCAGGGGTACTCAAGTAGAAATGATGAGGGGCCACAAATTTTTTTTTCAGTGACTCAAGGGGCCATTTATTGGGACCGTGTACGTCCGATAACGTATCATAACATAACGTATGTATAACATTTACAACATTTTATAACATAACATTTCCTTTTTATTAAAAACAAAAATATTTCCTAAAATAAAAATATAATTTTAATTTGGGCATATATTAAAAAAAATAACTAAATAAAACCAAACATAACCCTGTTCAAGATAAAAAAACAAAAAGCCTTCAGACAGCCCATTTTTGTGCTTTGTTTAACAAACTATTTCACATTTCTCACATTTAATGGGAGAATTGGCCTCTGCTTTCTTTGGCCAATGCTTCAAACCTGGGCTGATATGGTGTGATTGCCAGGGAGACACACTGATGCACGTGCTCGTTGGTTAGGCGACTCCGGTACTGATTTTTGATGAAGTTCATTTTTGAGAATGCAGATTCACATCTGTATGTGGATCCAAACATTGTAAGGATGTGCACTGCCATCCTATTCAGCAGGGGGAAATTGGCCGCAGTGGACATATTAAGCACAGAGGGCGAGTGCTGGACGGTGGTAGAAAGAACGCAAACCTTTCTGTCCACTCTGGTTGGAACTGGCGGTTTTCGCTGTCCAGTTTTCTTTTTGGGGCAAATTTGGAGCATGCCATTACGGCTCCGGTCGGTATACGTGTGATTTTTTAATAATTCAAAAAAAAAATTAAAACAGCTCGAGGGCCATTAATAGACACCCCGCGGGCCACAAAAGGCCCGCGGGCCGCTACTTGAGTATGACTGGTCTAGACCTTCTCTATTTGAAAAGTGTCCTGAGATAACATGAAGTACTTTATCCACAGCTGTATGTGTGCATGGTCCATTTCTTCCACATACATCCAAGGACACACTATTTCTCTGTGTCCACTGTTTCAGAAGTTACCCAAACTAGCAATCTACCTAAACTTACCCATTTTTTGGTTTTTGGATCCCAACCAGGGGTACTTGGATTTAAAATCTTCTTTTTGTTTGGCAGTCCTCCCCCCCCCCCCCCCCCCCCCCCAAAACAGTAAATTACTATGGAGCCCTGGAGGTGACATGGATGCTGTCTTCAAAAAGAACTCATGTAACTTACACATGAAGTAGCTGTAGCTATATCCGTGACTGCTGAGCCCTGAAATGTTATTAACATAATTTACAAGGTCCAGCAATAAAAAAAAAAGGGCCCACGCCCAACTACCGTAGTTGACGTCTTCATCCGAAGTTGTACCGGCATCTTTGGCTGTGGCCGGAGAGGCAGCATCTCCTTCACTGACAGCATCTTCTCCGACGGGAGTGGGGGGCAGAGCGGGCATCGACGTTAACTGTACCGGTGTAGCATCGCTAACATTAGCTGCTAAGCTGCTGGCTGATATTGATTTGCGAGGACGTTTGAAATTGTCAAATACAATTTGTTTGGATAGCTCGCTTCATCTTACCGTATTATTATTATTATAAATTTTAAAGGCAAATCATTTAAAGTAAACTTGTAAAAGTTGTCTTTAGCAATATTTACCTCGGCATGACCCGCCCTTCTCTCCCTCCGATTGGCTCATTCGTCGTCATGCCTACAGTTAACCAATCTAATCAGTAAAGGCAGCGAGTATTAGCCAATAAGAGGCAGCGTGAGTAGCGCGGGTCATGGCTTCACCATCCTAAGGAAAAAGTGGGCTATTTGGCTTGCAGATACTACTGAATGGTGCGATCTGGGGGGATCTAGAAGTGGGTATACGCAATGCTGACTGAAAAATAATTGGACTACACCAGTGATTAGGCCTATGCCTTTATGAACGGAAAATAAAAACAGGAATCAAGGAAAGGAAAAAGTAACAGAAAAGAAAAACAAACTATAGCCTCCTTACCGGATACACCAAGTGCCACCGCAATGTCGCAACATGCTTTCTTCTTGCTGTCCCTGTTGCTATACCCCTTACTGCCAACGTCGTAAAGGACAGGTTGCTCCTCCAGCAAGCGAATTAAATTGTCCTCCCTCTCCTCGGATCAGAAGTCTGCCATCTTCGTATATTTGTATGCTGGAGTGGACAGTACGGTACCGGGACGGAGTAAGGCCGTGACGTACAAGTTGTTATGTGCTGTGATTGGCTGAAGAGAAACACCTAAATCGCTGCGTTCTAAATCTGGACTTTGCGATTTGACATGTTCAATGTGGCGACTCCTTGCAACGAACAGTTCACACCGCCCCTGCGACGTTCTAAAACCGTCTCGTTGCAAGTCGTTGCAAGGCGAATCTTTGGTCTGAACTGGGCTTAAGAATAGTTGAGCGCTGCATGCAGCACTCACCTAATAATTTTTTGGTTTGAATCATGAACCTACGGACTTCAGTGGGGGTTTCATTCCATCTGCGCACGATACCTTCTCAACGATAATCAATGATCTTCCTCCCACTCAGGGTGAAAATGGTAGGTCTTAGCTCGTTTCCCCTCAGCCATGCCAACATTTAGGAGTGTGTAACTACTGTTGACGGCTTTCAACTGCTGTTGACAGCGCATGCGCTACCGCGCGTATATGTCCCGCGCAAATTTTATTTTATAAAATTATTTTATTTTTTTCTTCACCCCTCGCGGTCGACTTGGGATCTGTCGGCGATCGACTGGTAGACCGCGATCGACTACTTGGGCACCCCTGGTTTAGATGGTAATGTTTCCTTGTGCTAAATACATCGCAATGTAGTCGGCCTCGGTTCCTTTCGTGAATGAATGTACCAGAAGAAAACATGCAGCAACTGGAAAAGTATACGGTAACTAGTCTGTTAATGGGGGAAAGATAGGCTCAATTGTGTGTTTATGCATTTTTCGTCGTAACAGTTTCTTGTGGGTGTGTTTGTGTTTTCCTCTTTTTCTAAGATCGATCCCAATGTCCTCCTGCTCATGAATGATGACCAGTTAACTGAGTATCTACCATCATATGGAGACCGACTGGCTGTCCTTGGATATTGCAGGCAGAGGGGAAGAATCCTGTTGCCCGCAAATCAAAACTTTTTGAGCGACTGAAAGCCAAGGTAGCAAAAAGTGAGGTTCGTGAAAATTTGTCGGAGAAGTTACCATGTCGAAATGCTCAGAGGAACAAGCGTAAAATTGGCTGGTTGAATTTCCGTGCAGTAATCCAGAAGGAGAATGATTGTCTCCAGCGGCGGCCATTTATAGTAGCTCCTCCAGCCCCTGCACCAATCGACAGCCAGCACCTGGAGAAACACCAATGGTGGTGGCACCACCCTCAGGCCGGGAGGAGCAGCACCTGGAGAGGGAGAGAGCCTAAGGGTGGTGACACCACCCTCAGGCCGGGAGGAACCACAGCACAGACGAAATCCATAATAACACTGCAAAATACACATACTGGGTCGTAACAAGCAGTTTTATTAAAGAATACAAAAAAGTAGTCCCTCCTGGCTGCCTTCAAAATGCACGACGGTCACTATGCAACACACTTTAGCGTCCCTCCGAGAGAAGGCTCGGCTAGAGCGGTTCGCCGGCAATTTATCCTATGGAGCAGTTCACTCGCCGTGTGCCTAAGCTTTCGTTAGTCTCTCCATCGCCTTGCTCACTCCCGGAGTAACAACATTCACACCCTCTCCATCATCCAACATATGTTTTACTTTGTAACTGTTTCTACTTCCAGGTGCGGAGTGATATAAGATGCTGTCACCGAGAATTGTCGCGCTGCCAGACGCTGTCACTGAGTGTGAGAGGAGAGTTGACGGAGAAGATGGCGGTTGACCTATAGTTTCAAAGTTTATACCGTTTATACTCGGTAATACCGGTGTTAACACAAGTGTATTACTCGGTGTGAAATGTCCACACCGCGGCAACCCTACGTTGCGCCGAATTGAAAAAGGAAACCGCTATAATGAACTAGCGGTAATATTTCCACATTAATTGATAAAATAACAGATTGATCATTTTGATCATTTTAATTCCAAAGGGGGATGCCAACCCCCCTCAACTCGAGTGCTGATTACGATAGGCCTATAGTGTATTATATACAAATATGTTATATTTCTAATTTTAGTAAAAGGTTGGACACACAATTAACATTACTTATAAAGTAGGCTACTCAATCATCAATGCAGAATTCTGTCATAAATTCTTATATGCCACTCCGTTCTCCCTATTTCAACTAGGTGTGTTTGCGTTTTGTGTGTGATCACACTTGCTCAACATGGTCTGGTGGATCATCACAGGGGAATTCAGCTTCATCTGAAGAGTCAATCAGGAAAAGCCAAATTTACCAATGAGATTAGGATGCCCACAGCAAATAGAAAGTAGCTGTTTGTGGCAGCTTGAACTTTAATTACAATTGTACAGTTATAATTTCTTAACATCCATTCTCATAATTAACTTTGTGTTTAGTGTGTACACACCATAAACTGTGTATTCATTTGATCATCATGGTCTCCGTCATCAGAGAATTCAGCTTCAAATGAAGGCCTTGAATTAATCTGGAAGCCAGTGGACAAATAGAGGTTAGCCTAGCTGTAGGGAATTACTTCGACAAGTGTCGCAAGGAGGCGCTCTTATTCCAGTTTTTCTTACCTCCTCGGTCGAACTTGCTGGCCGTTCCTCTGTTCTCAATTGACTTCTGTACCATCTTGTAGTTTTTGGCACAGGTATAGAAAAATCGGACAAATATCGTTTATAATTTCCTGACATTTTGCAGTTAGACGACTGTCAATGCAGACAAATTTAAACTGAAAACACCAACTCAACAACTGAAAAAGATAAGTGTAAACCCGCGAGCGTCTCACGCGCTGCGAATGCGGTTGTAAACATATGCTACGCATTCGCAGCATGTGAGACGTCCGTTGAATATTTGACATTCGAGTCGTGAGTTTTAGTCGTGAAGAAAATGGCAAAATATGCACTATTTGACTTTCCGGATGAAGGGGCTGTGGACATAGGCGAAATATCATGGGTGGTAGGGGAAGTAAATTTAAAAGATCCTTTTGTAATGTATAAAGTTAATTGGCCAAACAAGGGAAGGATTGTGTCATGTCCAGGACAGATTATATCAGTCAGTGGTAAGTAACACACATTTTTTTCTCCTTTGACTATGTTTATATAAAATATGTGCATAACTACATACATATGGTAATATTTCAAATATCACGGTAAACGTTTTAGTTTCAAAAACGTTGTTAATTGTTAAGCTTGCAACGGTAAGGCACGATAAGGCCCCCTAGCTCGCGGCCTATAATGTGAGGCGCGGGAAGTGTGGGGGAAGTCGATATTCTGACGACGACAACGTATCGCTGGTAGGTAACTAAAGTTTTATCACAGAAATGTCATCTATAGACCTTGTGGATGAGTTAAATTAAAATCGTTGAAAAACTAAACTTCATTATGATTTAAAGGATCCTCAGTTAAGTCAATGTAAGAAGAAGAAGAGAAAAACACAGGTCTTAACGTCTTAATGGAACTGGAAAAGCAAGGTATTGGTGCAGTGATGTACAAATATTCACCGTATGGAAGTGCTTCTTAACATCAGTGAATTATTCTTATGTGATGTAGCCTAATGTTGTCTGTCATATTGTACACCATGGGGTCGCCAACTGGCCTGCTTTGCCTGGCCTCTCAGATCATTTTGACTTTTTACTTTCTGTCAACTTATTAAGCATATTAACAAGATTAGATTTGAGTATTCATCTCCTGTTCCGCCTGCATTGTCTACTCGCTCAGGCTCATCCCCCCTGCTGATCTCTGTTGTACAGTCTTGATGTAACCCCTAACTCTATGTACATCTTCTGTTTGTCATAGGATCATGTCAGCTGAACTCAATTAATGAAACCAGGAATGAAGTAAGATTCACTAATGCAATAAACTGTCTGCACTTAATGTTCTACCTACAATTAAAGTTTTTATTTCCTAACCCTATAGTATAGGGATAGATCCAGCAATATATTCCTGTAATCTATCAGCCGTAAGCTTTGTACCCTCTAACTGGCTTTTGTAGGTATTTGCCCAGGTGTATGTGAGTCAGTTTTTTATTTTCAGTGCCATCACCCATCTTGTGAGCTGTTGAGGGAGAACAACCACAGGCTGCAGAGGGAAAATGATTCTCTCAAGGCAAAAATAGCAACAATGAAATGTAATGCTATTGTTGAAAACTTTGGTTTTTTTTACACAAGGGTTTTTCTGTTTTACATGTTAGCTAAAAGGCTATTATGAATCCTTTGCTCAGTGCTGCCAGACGTTTTGCAGAAGATGGAGGAGTTTCTCCGCTCAGCACCAAGACCAACGACAACACCAATACCAACACCAACACCAAGACCAAGACCAGAACCAACACTATCACCAGCACCAACAGCAGTTCCACCACCAGCAACAGAAGACCCATCACCAGCTCCAGGTCCATCATCAGCATCAGCAACAGAGGCCCTGGGCCACTCTGTAAGAATCTGTTTGACTTTATTTGTATAGGTTAAGTTACTTAGTTTCAGTTGCACTGTTTTTCTAAATGCATCAGCCGTACACTCGGTTAAGGCCTAAAAAAAAAAAAAGTTTGGTTCCTGTTGGTTGTCAGATGAGGTCATGGGTAGGTAGGGAATTTATTCTATTTTTTTATTTTATTTTTTCCAGCAGTAGGTTGTTTTCATTTAAAAACGAGAAAATTCGCTCATCCTTGTACAGAATGAAGAGGTGCTGTACCAAAACGTAATAATTTTTTAGGCCTAATCTAAATGCATATATACATCATTGAGGTAAACGCTAGTCTGCTGTATGTTGAAGTAGATTTGTGGTAATGTTATCTACTTGCATTAAAGGTCATTCCAAAAGGACTTGTGGAGCGCTGCTCCTTCCAAAGCCCCCAGAAGTTCATAAACGATCTCCTACATGGGATGTATACCAGAGAATATATGGCAGGCCATTCAGTGACTGGCCAGTCATCCAGCAGCTGCACAGAAGGAAAACCTGGCCTAGCCAAACAGGACCTTGTTGAAATAACAAGTAGGTATATAGAAATGAGAAAAGATGTTGGTTGAGTGATACCCTCATTCTCATGCTCATCTTTCGTGTATGTGTTTGTGTGTGTGTGTATTCCCACAGATGCTGCAAAGTTGAAGTTCACCTACGTAACTGATACGAACATAAAAGCATTTATACGACAAAAGCTGAACAATGCTGCCAAATTTCAGAAACAATAAATTATCAACTGTTTAAAGAAAGTTAAACTTTTGTTCTATTTTTTTTGTATTTTAGCAGTCTAGAAGAAAACACTGTGTTAATGGTGGTTGTAAGCCTAATTTATGTGCAGTGAATTATTGTTACAGCACAATGGTTAAAAATGGCAACAACTAAAAGTGATACAGTTGAAAATATCCATTAGGTATAGTACAATGACATAGTTAAAAGAACAACAAAATACTGCATAATGCAGTTATTGTAATTCAGTATATATAGTACCATGGTATCGTAATTGTAGTATTCTATAGCTAAATAAAAGTATAATAAATGTTCTGTAATTTACTTCAGTAGATTGTAGTTTATGTAGTAAACTGTAGTAGCATATAATGTATTATACTGTAGTAATAAAACTGCAGTTTTCTGTAGTATACTATAGTTTACTGTAGTAGTATATATGTGGTATACTGTAGTAATAAAACTGCAGTTTTATGTAGTTTACAGTAGTAAAACTACTATAATAAGGTTCAAAAACACCTCAATATTTACTATAGTATATGTACTGTAGTTTATTTACTATAGTAAACTATAGAATTTTCTGTAGTATACTATAGTTTACTGTAGTAAAACTACTATAGTAAGGTTCAAAAACCCTACAATATTTACTATAGTATATGTACTGTAGTTTATTTACTATAGTAAACTATAGAATTTTCTGTAGTATACTATAGTTTACTGTAGTAAAACTACTATAGTAAGGTTCAAAAACCCTACAATATTTACTATAGTATATATAGGGTATACTATAGTTTATTTACTATAGTAAACTATAGAATTTTTTCATGTGGGGTGGGGGGGCAGTCGCCCCCCCTGAGTCCGCCACACACACACAGTCCTCCTAAACATTGTTCCTTATAAACACTACTTAAAAGCCAACACAAAACAACCCAGAACAAGCGGCTATAAACAACCACAGCCGCATCTGTTCAGGTGTGCCCTGCTGTCCCCGGTGCTGGTTCTCAGCGTCAACTACTTCATTTGATTGACCAATGCAAGAGTGCGATAACCACTCTTCTTTCTCTCCACACGCAGCTGAAGCTTAGGCATTGGCCTGCCGCCAGATTTATTCTTTAGTTGCTGCCCATGTGGCAGTATGGCTAAATTTGACTAAATATTCTAAATCTCGACCCTCCATAACTCCACTTGCTTATACGATAATATGATAAAAAAAAAATGCAAACGTGCTAATCTCCCGCTATTTGTTTACGTTGACGTTGATGCTTTCATTTGATTGGTGTGAAGGCTTCCCTTGGCACACTGCTGGCTAATCACAGGAGGCTCAGTGTCATGACGGTTGCCTCACCTGATTGGTTAATCCTTTTTTCTCACCAAGGGATGCCATCCCATGGGACATACAGTGTGCAATGTCGTGTTTTACCTAATGGTGGATTTAATGATTCGTTTCCGTGACCCAGTTCGCGTGATTCAGTTCGCCACGAGGAGTCGTTCGCGAATCGTTCGTTCGTTCGTTCGTTCGTTCAGTCGAGTTTCCAGTAGCACAAACTCCACTGAGTCTGCATCATGGAATGCACGCCATTGCATTTTCTCATCTGAGTCAGTCAGACTCAGTGGAGTTAGTGGAGCTACCGGAAATTCATTCGTTCGTTCAGTCGAGTTTCCGGTGAATCGAATGGTGAACGAGACGACCGAACGAACGAGAGAGACGAACCGGTTTGGTTCGTTCGTTCTAAAGACTCGTTCATTCGAACCGGTTCGCGAACGAACGAGCCAACACTAGTTTTACCTCGTATTCAGTATTTAACATTTAGAGGGGCGCATTTTGAAATGCTCAATGAGACGAGAACATGTGTAAGAAATTACAGCAACACGGCACTAAAGAATAACCGAAACTGTTAATATAAATGTTTTTATTGGATGTCTAAAAAACAGGGAAGCCTGGCTTCCCTTGGCCTCCGGGAGAAAACGCAACAATTATAATTTCTATAATTGTAGGTTGTAGGCTGGTGATCATGTATTAGCCCTACAATGTAGGGCTAATACATGATCACCAAGTACAACCTACAATTATAGAAAGTATGTCAAAAGTAGGCCTAGATGATTCATTTGAAGGATGTGGTGTTTGAATATGTTATTTTGTCCTTGACCCTGATTCAATGAGCATCTGTTATCAGGCCGTAAACCAACAGACCTAGCCAACAATAGGCCATTGGACATAAGTATCTGTCTTTGGCTAGTGACTTAAATCGCCCAAAAAAATAATAAATTGCATAACTGAATATTGTGTTGTTCTCAGCATGGAAAATGAATACAGAGCCGAAGGAAAAAGCTAACCGGCCATGTTTCAAACTTTTGAGCACTAAAGTAAACCCAGCTTTGGCCTGTGAGTGGCACTAAAGATTTCAAATCGGGCCCCCAAATTGATATGAGGGTGTCTTTCTTGCGGTTTGAAATGTTTGGTTTCAGGTCCTATGCTGCCACCTGCTGCCAAACCATAACCTAGTAATGCGTAGTAGCGTAGTAGTTTAGGCAATCAGATATTTTATGATGATTGAATGTGGAAATGTTGAATATTATACTTTGCAATGTTCATATGCACATGCATATGAACGCATGCATTCATATGTGTGATTCCCTGATGTCCAACTCAGGTTGGTTTAATCCTCACATCACACCTGGTGCAATTTTCAGTATCAGTAGCATGCATACGCAATAATGCAAAGCATCAGTGTTTTGTGATATTTTTGTTTGAAAGATCTGGGGTATCCTGTAGGCTGGTTTTCTATTAAAACACACACAAATGACTGTGAGGTCACAATGCGCTCAATGATAGAATCGGGAAACTGGACTCGTCATAATGCCTCGTGTCAATCAAGTACCTGCTCAAGTTCTAAAGTTTTCATTCGCCCTTCGACGCCAAGTAGAGGTAAGTCATGAACTAGGCTTAATAGCTCTAAGTAATAAGTAGTCCCATTTTATGTCAATGCTATTATAAATCCGTCCCTGGCACATTATTACATATTAATTATATATTTATCGAAGTGTAAAAGATAAATCTAGCCTACCACATATTGCTCGATCGAAATAAGGTTAAGCCGTGCTCGGGGCGTCGTGGACCTTGGGCCCGCCACGGCCTCTCTCACCTCACTCTCCAACAAACACCAAAGGGCCCTTGCCCCCTCTTCGAAAAGTTCAATGTCATTTTAGAAAGTCATCTAACTGATCGAAAACGCTAACAATTATGTATGTTATTGTAAATGGTTTTTCACGGTGAAAACACCGATCGATTTATCGTCGTAACCTTCTGTCACCATAACCGTAAAGTCGAAAACCATAACCGTAATACCGCATGAATATACAGATCGGTACATTTGTGGAACGTTCTTGCTGCATGTATTCACGCCATCGCACTTAATGAGGGTCATATCTGAAGCAATGCTGCTGCTGGAGGTGTTTTAACGACTGCATTACCTCACTCACTTACTAGCTATTGGCTACTGACGTTTATGTTATTACATGATTCGGTATGCGCTGTACTCACACTCGTGGTTGGTTCAACTTTTCAGTGATGAACCGTGACTTTTACCGAATTAGTGTCTTTATCGACTTCCAATGCAAGTAATGTTGTTGTAAACCTAATGAGAAACCGTGATAGGAGCGTACAACTCATGCCGTTTTATTATTTTTTCACAAATGTTTCACATCACTCACACACTTAATTTCTTGTACCAGAATTCAAAATTGCATGAGTATGCTTCAGACCCAAGCAGTGGTCCAATCTATGTATGTGGTAAAGACTCCATTAATTAAATAATAAATTGAATATGTTTTATTACAGAGACTCATAGAGATTATCGAACAGCGACGATGGACAGGAAGACATTGTTTTCTTTGTGGGCCCAACTGACCCCTGCTTCCATCATGATGGCGGACAGGGAGTCCTTCACCGAGGTGACCAGGCTCGTCCCCGCCCCCCCTACTGAGGCCAAGCCCCCGGGCCTTAACCCCCGCTACCCTCGTGGGGCTAGGCTGCCCTGGTTGGCTGCCCCAGCTGGTGGCAGCAACGAGAGGATCGTCCTCCGCCCCCCTACTGAGGCCAAGCCCCCGGGCCTTAACCCCCGCTACCCTCGTGGGTCTAGGCTGCCCCGGTTGGCTGTGGCTGAGGAGGCTAACGGCCAGGAAGCCTGGATCCAGGTGGCCCACTCCGACACCGTGTCCCCCCGTGCACGGGCTCTGGGTGCCGCCTCGAGCCAGGAGACTTCCCCGGGCCGAACCCCCCCAGGTGAAGAAGTTGTATACTTTAGTGTATTGCAAATATAATTGAAGCATACAAAAGTTATGACAAGTATACTTTTACTTTTTGTGCTTAATTAAAAGTATGTTAAACATATGTACTTTTCAAAAGTGTACTTCATAATAAACGTCATTAAGTTCCACTTTAATGTACTGAAAAAAAAGTATTCTAATTCTGAAATACTTAAAGTGGTATTGCATTGTACTTATAAAAAGTGTACTTTATTGTAAGTGTATTGTAAGTTGTACGTATGTGTACTTAGAAAAAGTATACTAAATAGCAAAGTAGAAGTGTATTTTAGTATACTTGCAGAAAGTTAATCTCAAATTGTATTAGAATGCCTTAGAAAAATTGCAAATAGGTGGTAATTTAGTGTACTTATGTAAGTACACTTATTTTCAAGTCCTGTGTACTACACTATTAAAATGTTTTATTAAAGTGTACTTAATTTCCCCTCATTAGAAGTGGCTGACCCTGACCACCCTCGTGGGTCTAGGCTGCCCCGGTTGGCTGCCCCAGCCGCTGGCGCAGACGACAGGATCGTCCTCCGCCCCCCTACTGAGGCCAAGCCCCCGGGCCTTAACCCCCGCTACCCTCGTGGGTCTAGGCTGCCCCGGTTGGCTGCCCCAGCCGCTGGCGCCAACGAGAGGATCGTCCTCCGCCCCCCTACTGAGGCCAAGCCCCCGGGCCTTAACCCCCGCTACCCTCGTGGGTCTAGGCTGCCCCGGTTGGCTGCCCCAGCCGCTGGCGCCAACGAGAGGATCGTCCTCCGCCCCCCTACTGAGGCCAAGCCCCCGGGCCTTAACCCCCGCTACCCTCGTGGGTCTAGGCTGCCCCGGTTGGCTGCCCCAGCTGGTGGCAGCAATAAGAGGATCGTCCTCCGCCCCCCTACTGAGGCCAAGCCCCCGGGCCTTAACCCCCGCTACCCTCGTGGGTCTAGGCTGCCCCGGTTGGCTGTGGCTGAGGAGGCTGAGGGCCAGGAAGCCTGGATCAGGGCGGCCCACTCCGACACCGTGTCCCCCCGTGCACGGGCTCTGGGTGCCGCCTTGAGCCAGGAGACTTCCCCGGGCCGAACCCCCCCAGGTGAAGAAGTCGTATACTTTAGTGTATTGCAAATATAATTGAAGCATACAAAAGTTATTACAAGTGAACTTTTACTTTTTGTCCTTAAATTAAAGTATGTTTAACGTGTGTACTTTTCAAAAGTGTACTTCGCAATAAATGTCATTAAGTTCCACTTTAATGTACTGAAAAAAAAAAGTACATAAATTCTGAAATACTTAAAGTGGTATTGCATTGTACTTATAAAAAGTGTACTTTATTGTAAGTGTATTGTAAATTGTGTGTACTTCGAAAAAGTATACTAAATAGCAAAGTAGAAGTGTATTTTAGTATACTTGCAGAAAGTTAATCTCAAATTGTATTAGAGTGCCTTAGAAAAATTGCAAATACGTGGTCATTGTGTACTTGTGTAAAGTACACTTATTTTCAAGTCCTGTGTAAAACACTATTTAAATGTTTTATTAAAGTGTACTTAATTTCCCCTCATTAGAAGTGGCTGACCCTGACCACCATCGTGAGGCTAGGCTGCCCCGGTTGGCTGCCCCAGCCGCTGGCGCCAACGAGAGGATCGTCCTCCGCCCTACTGAGGCCAAGCCCCCACATAGACCCCCAGGTGAACAAGTAGTACACTTTATTGTAGTACAAATATAATTGAAGTATACAAAAGTTATTCCAAGTATATTTGTTGCTTTAAAGTATGCTTAACGTGTACTTTTAAACAGTGTCCTTCACAGTGGATCTGCGGGACGCCCCGCTGAGCTCCGCCTCCTCGTCCCGGAACGCCGCTGCCTCTGCCTGCCGCCGGGCACTCAGAGGCGCCGAGGCGGACCTCTCTGGGACGGAGCGCTCCCAGTCCGCCAACGGCCAGAGGTCCCAGGCCCCAGGCAGGATCGTCCTCCGCCCCCCTACTGAGGCCAAGCCCCCGGGCCTTAACCCCCGCTACCCTCGTGGGTCTAGGCTGCCCCGGTTGGCTGTGGCTGAGGAGGCTGACGGCCAGGAAGCCTGGATCCAGGTGGCCCACTCCGACACCGTGTCCCCCCGTGCACGGGCTCTGGGTGCCGCCTCGAGCCAGGAGACTTCCCCGGGCCAAACCCCCCCAGGTGAAGTAGTCGTATACTTTAGTGTATTGCAAATATAATTGAAGCATACAAAAGTTATGACAAGTATACTTTTACTTTTTGTGCTTAAATTAAAGTATGTTTAACGTATGTACTTTTCAAAAGTGTACTTTGCAATAAATGTCATTAAGTTCCACTTTAATGTACTGAAAAAAAAGTACACTAATTCTGAAATACTTAAAGTGGTATTGCATTGTACTTATAAAAAGTGTACTTTATTGTAAGTGTATTGTAAATTGTACGTATGTGTACTTAGAAAAAGTATACTAAATAGCAAAGCACTTTAGTATGCTTGCAGAAGGTTAATCTCAAATTGTATTACAGTGCCTTACCGTACGTCCCCTTACCGACCAAAGCGTCAAAGACGCTTTGGTCGCTCACAAAGTTTTGCTGCGAATATTTCTGTTCGCTTTGGACGCTCAAGTCGCTCATGACGTACAATTCAATTATGCAGACGCATTTAAAGGAGCCGTATGCTTTTAGTACAGACAGCCATATCAAAGAGTGAACTCTCCCATACACTTTGGCCATATTGCCGAGACAGTTTTGCTTGTTGGATAAAGTGCTTCGACAACAAGTAGGACGGTGATTCCCCCCAATATAAAAAAACTCCTAAAATGTAGGCTAATTACAACCGAGAACAAAAAACCCTGCGTGCTGTAGTAGGCTAGTTAAAATATGTTTCACTGATCTGCATCTGCAAATCATGATCTGCACTCATTCGTCGCACTCAAAACAAATAGACATTGGCGCACATGGCTAATTTGCATGCGTGCACAGGACTGGTTGGCTCCGCAAGGCAAATAATGGAACGTATCTATCTATCTAGGCCTATCTGTCTATCTATCTATCAACGCGTGTCTAGTTTTAATGTGATGTATTGTGTGTATGTTCAGTCAGACTTGTTCTGTGTGGTCTTGTAGGCTACTGTCCTGTGTGGGCCGAACCACCTAAATGGATTCCCGACGATTTGTGTCGTTTAGTATTAATAAAGACTTGACTAGGCTATCTATCTATCTAGACTATTTAATTAACAATTATTCACCTCAGGCTCCGTGAATAGTGGGGAATAGAGGGATAAAAGAAAATAGATGTATCCCTTGTCATTTATCCCTCGTCTTGTCGATTCGTTTTTTTATGTGACGATTTCAAAAACTTTTTTGGTTTTGTTTAAAGCATGCTACACGCGATTGGTTGGTTAAATTGGTGGCATGGAGAGCAAATTAAAATGATTCCCGCTTAAATACGAACGTTCTAGATGTATAAATACTCCCGCTTATCATCACTTGGTATCCAAACCACTATGGCGTTTCGATCTCTGAACTGAAAAAGGGTTGGGTCGTACAACACCGGGTGCCCAGTTACAGCCGCGATTAATACTTCAGCCGACATTTTGTTCAGTGAGTGAATAAAGGTAGGTAGGAACCAAAGTGCCTGCCGGTGTTCCCTGGGATCCACGCAAGCGAAGAGCGTCTACATTCCGATTGGCTGTCAGTGTTTTGCCGCTGAAGCGCATCATAGTAATTTGCATAAAGTTAAAAAGTTTTCAACTTTTTTTGGACACTCTGGTCGCTCAACTTTGGCCGCTGGTAGCGTTGGTCGCTTTGGTCGCTCTTGCCCATAGAAAGTGAATGACTTCCGGCGATTTGGTAGCTCAATTCGCTTCTGGTGTGGACGTACAGTTAGAAAAATTGCAAATACGTGGTCATTGTGTACTTGTACTATGTTTTATTAAAGTGTACTTAATTTCCCCTCATTAGAAGTGGCTGACCCTGACCACCATCGTGGGGCTAGGCTGCCCCGGTTGGCTGCCCCAGCCGCTGGCGCCAACGACAGGATCGTCCTCCGCCCTACTGAGGCCAAGCCCCCACATAGACCCCCAGGTGAACAAGTAGTACACTTTATTGTAGTACAAATATAATTGAAGCATACAAAACTTATTCCAAGTATATTTGTTGCTTTAAAGTATGCTTAACGTGTACTTTTAAACAGTGTCCTTCACAGTGGATCTGCGGGACGCCCCGCTGAGCTCCGCCCCCTCTTCCTGGAACGCCGCTGCCTCCGCCCGCCACCGGGCGCTCGGAGGCGCCGAGGCGGACCTCTCTGGGACGGAGCGCTCCCAGTTCGCCAACGGCCAGAGGTCCCAGGCCCCAGGCAGCCCGCCGGCCTCTGACGTTCCTGAAGATGTGGCGGGCAGAGGTAAGTACGCGTTCAGCCCGTTTCCCCCTGTGCAGGAGCGTCTGAGGAACGGCAGGATCCCCCGGGAGAAGCTCCGGGGCCCGTCCCCCCACCAGGCAGGGGAAGAGGCCGGGCCCTCTGGGAAGAGGCAGAAGAACGGGGGCCGCTGTTTCCCCGACCAGAGGCTGACCGCTGAGCCTGAGCTGGAGGAGAAGCTGTTGGATAATAGAGGTAAGAATGGCATCTCTTACACAAATAAATCAATCCAATGGAACTCTTCTTTTTTTATAGGATTGAGCCTGCATACCATAAAACTTTAATTATTAGCCCAGGCTTTTATTTGTTTCAATCCCTGAACTCAAGCGGCCAAACTTGTGTTTGGGACAGGCGTCCATATGGAACAGGCCTTTAATTCCTTTGGATTTTCCTTTTGGTTAACTGATGCCATCTATTGGCGAAAGTTGGTAATGCTCTAAAATACGTCTGTGATGTTGTCACGCGACCCTGGCAAGGCGCCGGCGTCTAATTGAGACCGGCGTTTATTTTTCAAACGTGTGTGTGTGCAGATGAGCCGGCCCAGGGCTCCCTCAGCGGCCCCCAGCGAGACCCACCCGGGCCCCACCCCTTCCCCAAACCTGAGCTGGCCATGACACAGAGCCTCACTCTCATCAGCTCAGAGAACTGGTGAGACACACACACACACACACCACACACACTCAGAATTTTCCCCCACACACACACACAATTAGTCGAAGCAATCCGAACTTGTGTTTCATCTGACTGACCTGCTGTGGTTCTGAACGCAGGCAGGAGAAGATGGAAGGGCTCACGGTGCTGCGCAGTCTGGCCCAGAACCACGTGGACACGCTGCTCCCCAGGCTCCGCGACGTCTGCCTCGCCCTCGTTCAAGAGGTAGCTCCCCCTCTCTGGGCCTGCTCCCTGGTGCTCTCTCTTTCTCTACCACGTAATATTGAGACCAGCGTCTGTCACTGTGGATGGGCGTGTGAGTGGGCGGGCGGCTGGGTGTGGACAGTCCGTCACTGTCTGCAAGTGTAAAACAAACTCAATCCTGTCTACAGCTTAGTCTATATACCTTGCTGTGTGTAAAACCATCCCCATCAATTCTACACCATAGAACGAGTGGTTGATTCGACATGAACAATGTTAGCAAAACACAGCCTTGAATGAAGCGAGGAGTGTGAAACGTACTATAATGTAACGCCTTCATTCATATAGCGCTTTCCAAGACACTCAATGAACCTTTCCAGAGTGAGAGTGGTGTCTACCACGTGTGTGTCTGGTTCTCAGGTGAA
This sequence comes from Gadus macrocephalus, assembly GCF_031168955.1. Lineage (NCBI taxonomy): Eukaryota > Metazoa > Chordata > Actinopteri > Gadiformes > Gadidae > Gadus > Gadus macrocephalus. The sequence continues at coordinate 7,341,297 of NC_082382.1, read as the reverse complement.
GAACCTGCGTTCTGGCGTGTCCCGCGTAGCCGTGTGCACGCTGGGCGTCCTGTACTGCCACCTGCAGCGGGCCATGGACAAGGAGGTGGACACCACGGCCAGGGCGCTGCTGCACAAGGCGGCCGAGAGCAACGCCTTCATCCGGGAGGAAGTGGACGCGGCGCTGGGCCACATGGTGCGGCACTGCACGCCGGCACGCTGCATCAACGCCTTCCTGGACGGGGGTTTGAGGTCAGGGGGCTGCACGCACACGCACAACGCAGACACAAACACACTGTATTGCGCCTTGTTATGTTTTCTAGTATATCTACCACAGTAACGGTATTGCAAGATCAAATCTGGGATTTATATAAAGTACAAAGAATCAGCGGCAGATGCAAACGCACAACAGAAAAAATAGACATTCAAACAGGACTTGAGTGTCAAAGGAAACGTTTCTAACATCCTTAATCTGCTTTGGACTGGTAGGTAGGATACTCCAGAGGTCTAGCCGATGTTTCCTTATCACCATCCGTTGTGTACTTCTGTGGTTTGTGTCTCTTTGTGTGCGTCCTTCATGTTGAGCCTGTGTGCGTCTGCAGCCACCTGAGCGCGGCGGTGAGGAAGTGCACCGCCCAGCACCTGGCCGACCTGCTGGAGAGGGTGGGCGTGGCCCGCCTGCTGTCCGGAGGGAAGGACGTGACGGACAGAATCCTCCCGGCCGTGGTCAAGCTGGCCCTGGACTCCTCCCCGGAACCCAGGCACGTAGAGCCCCCGGTGGCTTCCTGTGTTGGCTGAAGGCTTTGGCGTGTGTCCAACGGCTCGGTGACGTGCCGGTCTCACTCCTCCCCCTTCAGGTCCTTTGGCCGCCGGATGTTGCTGTTCCTGTCCTCCCACCAGGACTTTGATAGCCTGCTGGAGAAGAACATCCCCACCAAGGACCTTTCCGCCGCCCGCAAGGCGGTCAGTGGACTCAAGGCAAAGGTACGGAAGGCCCCGCCCTCTCGCCCCACCCTACCGCTTGGTGACGGGTCTGGTGAACGTTGTTGTTGTTGTGTTTGTTGTGTCAGGGTCAGGGTCAGGGTCAGGGTCTGGGTGAGACGCCCCAGACCCCAGCCTCGCTTCCCGGCAGTGGCACCGCCAGGGCCTCGACGCTCCAAAGGAAGCTCCCCAAACAGACCATAGCCCCGAGCCCCACCACCACCACCACCACCACCACCACGCCCAGGTGAGACTCCTCCCAGACACATGACAGCCACCTTGGAAATATGTTGGTGAAAGTAAAAGCCTTACTTATGCTATGAGGTCAGCTCCTCTCTCGGGGTCGTGTTCCAGAGCACACATGATGGCTTTTGTTTGCAACGTCTCTCCTATATTAATTATGCATTTGTTCGTTTTCTCAACTTGAAGCAAACTTTAAGAATATCTTTTATCTTATTTCCGAGATCATATATATATATATGTAGTAAGTATGTGTTAAATTTCATGACATTATATTTTGTGGTACCCTCCAGGGAGCCCAACAGCAAGTACAGCTCCAAACCTCAGGGGCCCATCATGGAAGACAAGGCTGAGTACATCAGGCAGCTCACCGCTCTGCTGGAGTCCAAGGACTTCAGGGAGCGCATCAAAGGCCTCGACCAGCTGGTGGCCGACTGCCAGCACAACCCCAGCATGGTCATCCGCAGCCTGTTCCCGGTCCGTAAAACCCCCCACCGCTCGTAAACGCCCACTACCTCACACTCGCCCTTATCCCCTTTCCTGGTGGGACTCCCTCCTGTCCCCTTTTTGTTCACCTGTTCCCCGTTTCTCCCCGCTCCCCCAGGTGTTTGACCTCTTCAGAGACCGCCTGCTGGAGTCCAACCGTAAGGTGAACCTGTACGCCCTGGAGGCCCTGCAGGGGATGGTGCGCTTGCTGAAGGACAACCTGTCCGGGGTGCTCAACCACCTGGTGCCCGCCATCGTGGACAACCACCTCAACTCCAAGAACCGCGCTGTGTACTCGGCCGCCACAGGGGCCCTCTGCGAGCTGGTGCTGAACCTCGGTGAGGGCCCGGTGGGGAGCTGTCCGGAACATGGTCTGGTCTGACCACGGCGTTGTCCTTGTTACTCATGTGTTCTTCCCTTGCCCGTCTCCAGACAACAGCCTCCTCCTGGAGCCGTTCTGCTTCAAGGCACGGGTTCTTAGCGGCCAAGCAAAGGTGGACCTGATCGAGAAGGTTGCAGGTTTGTTGATGGCTAAAATGTTTGTTTGTTTTGTTTTTTGCAATGATCAGCACCAAACATACGTATACCATTGTGTGGCCAATCAAGAGGCATCTGATCCGCTCTGCTCTGCCGCCTCCTCTCCTCTGTCTCCTCCTGTCTCCCATTATTTTGTCTCTTCCTTGGTTTCCTCCTCCTGCTCTTCCTCTGTCTCCTTCCCTCCCCCATTCCCTCCGTCTCCTCCTCCCCCCCCCCCCCAGAGCTGGTGATGGAGCTGTACCCCCGCCGGCCCCAGCTGGTGGAGCAGAAGGCGCTGCCCCTGCTGTGGGGCCTGCTGGGCCCGTCCAGCGGCAGCGTGCACCGGGCGACCACCAGCCTGTGCCGAGCCCTCCACCATCAGATGGGGCCCGGCCTGCGGCAGAGCGCCGCCTCCCAGCCCCCGAGCGTCGGCAGTGACCTCAACCAGCTGCTGAGAACCATGTCCTGAATAAAAAAATGACGTAAGGACAGGAACGAGAAGACTCACTGCACTCTCTTTTACAATTAGGGCATTTACAGACATGCAAACGGCGCGTTTTTTGCGCGAGTCGCTTTTTTATCATACATTTTGGGGACCTGTGTGGTTCGTGCAGATCCGATCGGGGCTCGATCGCTGCGCGCGTCGAACGGTGCGCACGTCGATCGGTGCACGCGTGCAGGTGTCAATAATCCGTAATCTGACTTTCTGAGACCCCTCGAGCCTTTGAAATAAAGAAAAGTGATTCCGGAAATGATTTTGTTAGGGGAACAATCACAGCCCTTGCCCTCGCGTCGACGGATAATTAAATATTGGATGCGCATGCGCACGTAGAGCTACGGAGGGGGTCTCCGACAGGGTCTCCCGAGGCGTCGATTTACTGAACCTACGATTTACAGTACCTGATAGTTTTCAGAAAACTTCGATAACTTTTGGATGTGGAAGTGGATGTGTTCGGCTACACCACGGGATGAGACCACTGCCACATAAATAAAGGTAAGACGCGATCTTTTCGCTTAGCTGGTGCTGTGGCGGGGTATTTTGTCTTTTTTGGAGTCAGGTGGTCGGCTCTTGCCTACATGCAGGTTAACCGGAAGTTTTGATCAATGGGTACATAAAGCACTCAAAATATGTGTATAATTTATAAAATGTCTCCAAATAGTGTTAAAAGTCCATCTTTGGGCGTTTTTGGCAGTAACGGTGTTTTCTAACGCAATTCGGCGATGACGTCACGTTGGGGAGTCGTGGTGGAAGGTGGTAGCCTCAGCCTAGTACTAGAACGATGGCGTCTAAGAGTTGTCAATAACCACAAATAACATGTATGATGGCCCACAGCAGTATAATTTCGAACCTGTCAGACGTGAGAGGGCGAATGAGGAATTGCCGAGAACTGACGGCGGTCAAGCCAATTAAATGCATGGTCAGAGAGAGGAGAATGAGTGGAGAGTTGCTATCATTTAGCAACCAACAATGAGCGCTGGAGCCAGTCAATGAACAGCAGTGCATACAATAACGACACTTTTATTTATTCAACCTTTTCAAGTCAACGTTTCCTTTATATCTAGTGACAGTGATTATGTCTTAAGTACCGATGTTTCAGTTCAAGTCGTGACCGGTTTAACTGGTGACCCTCAGCCGAATGCTTCGCTTGTTGTCGTGGCTACGCCACATGTTCGAAATCGGGACCAGACACGTAGCTGTCCTTGCGAATGCCTCTTTGATTTGTTATTCAATAAAATGTCAAAAACATTACAATCTCATTCGTTTTTGGAGTGTAATTGGAAGAAACTTGTCACGTAGAACCGTTCTAAGCCGAAATAAATGGAAAATGAATGTTTAAAATATGATACATTACGGGATTCGAATTCATACCATTGGGGGAAAAAAATATAACAATCCGCAATTCCATTCCATTGTGCCGTTGACCCACTGGGGAAATAACCGCCGTAGTATACTAGAATTCGAAAATACTTCTTGAAAACACGAAAGGCAGCCAGATCAACTTGTGACCCTACTTTCCATGTAGTTATGACCATGCATTGGTCGCGTATCCCAAAAATAAGACGCCTGGTTTCGGCCTCATTGTCCTTTAAATAGCTGAAGAAAAGCTGTTTATAGAGTGGCGAAGTCACGCCCCTTCCGGTAGGGCTCATGGGACCTATGAGATCGAAAAATATGAATGGGTGTCAATGGAGAGAAAATAATTATTTTCTGGTCCCAGTCTTTATATGCCCTGGATTACACATATGTTGTTTGTGGATTTAAATGATAATTTTTCATGCAAAGAAAACTAAAAATGTTCGTGAAAAAGTTTGATAATTTTAGGTTTTATGTGAGGCCGCTTTGTGAACTACAGCTCTTCGCTGCTCTCGACGCATATGATATACGTCACCACACCCGCCCTTGGAACTCGGCACAGAGATGGCGATCTCTCTGCCCCACTTCACCACTTTTTCCAAGGGGAGGATAAAAGCATCGAAAGAGGTGAAAACCATTATAAATCGGGGCACGTGCAGAGTTTCAGTTATGCCGATGGGATGATTGTCGGTCTTCTCCACGCCAGTCGCAGGGAGCGTGACGTCACATACGAGCCGTGTAGTCTTTCTCGTTGTGTTTTCTCTACAGCCTTTATCTGAACAATTGCACAATAAACGGTCGAACTCTTTGCATGCAAAATTATCCTTTATATCCACAAACAACATATGTGTAATCCAGGGCAAAGACCGGGACCAGAAAATAATTATTTTCTCTCCATTGACACCCATTCATATTTTTCGATCTCATAGGTCCCATGAGCCCTACCGGAAGGGGCGTGACTTCGCCACTCTATTGGGAGCAGAACGTCCGCCGGCGCCCGACTATATCTGCGAAATGCGGACGTCGTTGAGGCACGCCGCACGCGGACGTAATTGAGGCCCACGCTGTTGGTGGTCGGGGATTACACATTTTTCAGTGCTACGGCTCACGCCTAGGGATAACCCAATAGCGATAGCCTTAAAGGCTGCGCCTATACTCATAGAATCTAGAGTTACAATAAGTAACTATCGTTTCAGCCATTTATTGTACAATTCAGAATTGAATGAGAGGAGGGCTGAGGAGGGCTGTCAATCAAATATCGCGCTTCAGAAACGGCCAATCATAGGAAAGCCCGCCCTGCCTTGGTTCCCTCCCCCATAGTGCCAAAATTAAATTCGAGCAAGAGCGTAAAAACATCTTTCGCAAGAGGTTTTGCGCGCGCTGAGGTAATTTGCGCGCGCGAGAGGCTGTTTTGCGCGCACTGAGGTAATTTGCGCGGGCGCGCAGAGATCATTTGCGCGCTCGCAGTTAATATCTACGCGTGTGGAATAATATAATACGCCCGAATGCATCTTTTATCACATTAGTGAATTATGGCACTAATGTGTCGCCATAACCATGCAGTATGCCGAAGCAGGAAAGGACACACGCACAGTCGCACACACTCATCTTAAGCAAAACAATCCGTTTTTATCATCAACATTCAGTCACTGCAAAGATTTAAAGACAAGCCTCTTACCATAAGTTAGAATGGAACCAAAGTATGTGATTGATACAGTCTGGTTTAGCTTTCGCTTGCTATCCGTTTTTTGTATGACTTCTCAACTCTTTCTTGTGTTAGGCGCACATGGCTAATTTGCATAAGTGCACAGGATTGGCTGGCTCCGCAAGGCAAATAATAGAACATATTTAACTATCTTTCTATCAGTCTATCTATCTATCAACGCATGTGTCTAGTTTTAATGTGATTTATTTTGTGTATGTCCAGTCAGACTTGTTGTCTACCTTGTTCTGTGTGGTCTTGTAGGCTATACTGTGTGAGCCGAATCACCTAAATGAATTCCCGACTATTTGTGTAGTTTGGTATTAATAAAGACTTGACTAGGCTATCTTTCTATCTAGGCTATTAGTCAACAATTATTCGGCGAAGTGAATAGTGGGGAATAGCCGCCGAGACCAAAGGTTTATTTGTTGTTATTAGCGGATATTTTGCGATGAAAACAATAGAGTTTGAGATGTCAATCATGGGATATTGCCCAATATCCCGAGATAGCGAACCAATCAAATTGCGCCATCTTAGGAGGTTCACGTGTAGCATATACTAATTATACATAATATCTATGTATCTGTATAATCCGCTGAACACTCTTACTAGTCTCTACTCTCAAGGGTTTCAATCGTTTCAATGCGGCTTTGGTCAGCAAATTGCACAAATTCGTTGGAAAATAAACCCTGCAACACGGCCTTTAATAGGTCCATGGTAAATTCGCCCCCCGGTCGATTTGCAGGTCACGTGGGAGACGTTTCCTTTCTCTTTGCTGCCAGTGTTGCCAGATTGGGTCAGATTCCCGGCCCAATATGGCAACCATGTCTGAAGCGCGTTGCATCCAAGGGTTGCCAGTTTGAGCCGGAAATCTGGCCCAATCTGGCAACATTGATTGCTACGTGAAGTGGCATCCCCCAGACAGCTGAGTGCTCTGCTGGACAGTAGGAGACGAGTTCAGCCTGGCTGACGGAGATCGAACATGGGAGTAGAGATCGAGACCATCACCCCCGGCGACGGTAGAGTCGCTCTTCCAATGCAGATCATGTGGTTAATTTGCACGTTCGTTGATTTTTGCTGCAGAAACCCGTCGTGCTCGATTCCCGTGATCTCAAACTCTTTATCTCCACAGGAAGGACTTTCCCGAAGAAAGGACAGACGTGTGTTGTGCATTATGTTGGTGAGTGTCATGAGCAGTGGGCTGTAGGCCTTACGATCAATAATACCGATAGTATTGATAAATTATTCTGCTACCCAAGGCCTAACTTCTCCAAGACAAATTAAGGATTGCCATGGGTTTAAATTTCAAATTTTCTTTCGTATTTTTCTATTCTATATTCATAACAGTGAATCAACGGCTGCAGTAGGCAAGATAAAAAAAATACTAATTATTCCCTACCGGAGGTCTAAAGCCAGAGTAGTGTGACACTTATGGGCTCATGGATTTGGGAAATGCTATCTAATTGATTAAGCAACGATCTGAGGTTCACTGTGGAGCACATCCAGAAGACAGGACCACAGACACCAGGTTAACTCCTGTCTGGTTCTCTTTTGCCTTAGTTGAGGAGATTGGTGGTTTAGGTATATGGGATTTTAGTCTGAGCGGAGGTTATATAGTATTATCAATTAAAGCTCGATGTGAACCATTAATCTAATTGTAGCCTAGGATAAGTAGAGGACGGCCGTCAACTGTAATGCAAGCCCATCGGTTTACCATTATGTAACTTGAAATAATCCAAGGATTTCCTTCGGTGCAGATCTGATTCAATCATTCTTGTTATATCTCTTCTAAAGGAGATCAGAAAAGCAGGTATTAAAAAATAACATGCATCAAAGTATTTTAATAAGTTTTAATAAAAGTTGCAACGATACAATAATCAGGAGACGTTTTTATAGCCATTGATTGACCCTACATTTTAAATAAAAGGTGTATTTGTTTGAAATGATTGGAAAAAGAAAAGTTTGCTGCTTTATGCAAAGAAAGCAGCATTTCTTGCCAACTTGTTCATGCCATTTTCCAGCCTGGCACACGTCATCAAATACCCCACTTTAGACTTGTATAAAGAGCCTACACACTTACACATACTCGTTATAGTTTAGGAACATCATACCACCATGCCAGACAGCTATAGCTTGTGCAGACCATATATAACATTTCTGCATGCTGGCTTTCCTGCTGATAGCAGCAGGCTAATTATATTGTTGCAAATACTGGTAGAATACCATTCTGTGAACTGATGATTGGAGAGCCCCTCTTTCTCTAGAGCTGTCAGAGCTCTGCCCAGCCCTGCAGACAGCCCTGCAGACAGCTGCAGCGGCTATTTCTGCAATCGTTGGAATCCCCCTTATTGGTGCTCTCAATATACACACAGCAGGGAAGATGGCCGACCTAAAAGCAGAGCACATTACTGGATTTAGTTAATTTATTGTTAAGAACGACATTCACCCAGTTATGCTACATGTTTCTTTAAGATTGAATTTTCTACTGGAATGCACCTGTCAAACATTTTTGTAACAAATGTATTGGGTATTGTAATGCTTCATGGCTTAATCTCTGCCTTTTAAATTGTACAGTTTACCATAAACCAGCAGAATGATGGCGAACATTTGCAGTTGCTTTGCTCTAAGATTCTTGCTCTAATCCTTTTCCCTGTCTCCCACTTAAGGTTCCCTCACAGATGGACGTAAGTTCGACTCCTCTCGCGACAGGGACAAGCCTTTTAGGTTCAAGATTGGCAAACAGGAAGTGATCAGAGGCTGGGAAGAGGGTGTAGTGCAGGTGAGTCATACAATAGGGTCTGGTTTAGACCTGTGTCTGAGGACAACCGCAGTTTCATAAATGAAGCTACTTCACAGAAAGGAAATTACATCACAATGTACTGCATCAGCCTTTGAATTTGTATTAAATGTATTGTCTTGCGAACATATGTGGACAGTTTTTTATGAAAATACATAAGCCTACTAAGTCCTTAAAACATCAATATTAATTCAAAAAAGATGTTAACTTGTTTACTTTGGGAAATGTTACTCTTTTAATCATGATACACTACAGTACAGTTGAGGAGTGGTTGTGACAGGCTGACCATTAAAAACGTGTATCTATCGTATAACTGTCATATCTATTGACAGTTATACATTATAGAGTTATAAATAATATTTCAAACAACTGTTTAGCAGCTTCCATAGATGGGTGATTGGTTGGTCCAGCTAGGGCTGGACGATTTGGCCAAAAATGTGTGTCACAAGATATTTTTTAATGTCAGTCGATACGATAATTATTACAATATCAGCGAATGAGTTTGTTAAAGGGATATTTTGAGGTTCTGACTGAAGCCTGAAAAAGCCTTTTCAATAATCATCACCTGTCCAGCCCACTTGGCCAAAAAGTCCAGGATGGACTGGACAAGAGATTAGGTTAATTTAGCTTTCGATAGACTGAGGGCGCACTCACACTAGGCAAAATTGCCCTGTACCCTTATATGTCATCACCATGTGTCCGCTGCTTAGAACAACAATGGAGAACAACACAGAGAATACAATTGACACTTTACTGACTTTTTTGCTTATTTGGAGCCGTTCTATTCAGATTCAGCCCTCTCTCACTGAGCGTTTTTACACTGCCAAATATGCCGTTTTATGCACGCCTTTTTCTCGGCACGGTCCGCGTATTTACACTGCCCGAGGTAAATTGCCTGCTTGAGCTAGCACCCCAATTTACCCTCCCGGACACTGCACACATTGGCGGTTTATTGGGTTTCTTTCTTTTGTAAATGCGACGGCGCCGCGGTTCCAGGCATAGATATATATAGAACACTAGATGTCTTACGGCAGCATCTAGAACGTTATCACAGGCGGCCATCTTACCACTAAAATCTTGAAGGATTTACAAACGGTTTGGTTTCTTACTAACGTTATTAACGTGGTTATAATCTTGTACCTATTTAAGAACATTATTCTATTTTTTAGAACGTAACATAATTATCCATAAGCATGCAGTGTCATAACTACCTCTCTGACGTTTATAACAAACCAAACCGTTTGAAAATTGGTTGAAAATTTAACATGTTATGGTTATTTAAAAAGTACATGTACCACTACCAACATAATGTTATGGGTGAGCAGCTGATTGTGGCAAGATGGCCGCCAATGCGGACCATTGGCCAGCGCGGACGAGACATTTAGTGTTCTATATATATTTCTATGGTTCCGGGGGGGGGCGGGTTTGGTACAGGTGTGGCTGCGCTGGCTCCACAGAGACAATGCACCAATATCAATATGAGCAGTTCTACCTGGAGAGAAAGTGAAATCCGCGAGCTGGTGATGATGTGAGAGAAGGTGATGCAGTCATATTAAACAAAGACGTTGAAAGATGGTGCGATCTACGAGAGAGACGCAGAGGAACTGTCCATACGAGGCTTTTGTCAGGATAAAAATCAGCAAAATAAATAATATTTTTTCTTTTTAGCCCGTAATAGTTAATCGCGTTTTTAGCTTATATATGAACTTATTCTTGAATGCGGTTGTCTTCATTCATAAAAAAATAAAAACATTCGTGAGTATCCAAATGCCCCGCCTTCTCCAGTGAACCAAGAAAGCCTGCGCCGTGACGAATGGGGGAACACTCAACTTTGCTATCGCACCAAAATGAACCAACTTGTGAACCGCTTGCGCCATGTTTATGGTTTAATGGGGTGGAATGTTTTTCATTTGAATGTTTTGTGTTGTGATTGTCTTTCCTTTTATAATACTTTCTGTTTGCTTTACTGAAGTTTAGAGCTGCATGCAAGCTCTCGATGGCATGACCTACTCAGGCTCAAGGTACCGAGCTGGCTCTTTCAATCCCTCGCCCTCTACTACACTGTTAGGCAGAATGTCTCAAACATTCGGCACACCAACTGGGTGATGGCCTTGGTTCCGGTGCGCTGTACACTCTCTCCCCTCGGCTTGCATGAACTTTTGGAATGAATTAACTAATCGTTTTACCTCAGACTGCTAGCTATCGAAGCCCTGGATATGCAACGTGTATATGCAAATGAACCGATAGATTGACACATTTGTAACCTGTCCAAAAAGATCTCTGCATTTAGACGATTAACGGTTAAATGTTGACATCCCTAGACTGGATACAGGCCTGGGCTAGTGGAGTGTTGACACGGCGCTGTCAACGCGCCTAGCCGGTAGCCACGGCCTTTCTTCGGCACCACGTGTAGGGGGGAAGCTTGGCTGCTTGACCAGCGGACGAGGCCTAAGCGCTCCATATTCCTGAACTCGGCCTTCGTGATAGCATGTGCTTGTTCAAGTTGCAGGGCGGGACAGGCGACCTGTTCTTTGAAGTTGGTGTTCCACCCTGACTTTGGTCACAGCAGTGACTAAACCTGTGCATGATGCGGTCAGGGAACTCTCCAATAGTGCACTGACCAATGTCGTCGTGGACAATCCACTGAAGAAGCTGGGGACAACGAGGTGTCAGTTCTGTATGTCCACCAGGAGGCCTTTGGTGCAATCTGCAGGGGGCTCACCGCTTTCGCCATGACGAAATTGGAGGTGGACAGTCGCCTGTGGAAGCACAATTTGCCATTCCCCAAAAGTTTGAATCTTGCTACCATTGGCAGCCTCCCTTGACGGCTCATTTCATCCTTGCCAGATACCTGTGTTGCAAAGGAAACGCCGTCCAGACATGGTTTCGGCCATTTTAAAAACTAGTCTGAACAGCTGGCTTTCACAGCTGTTCCTGAATGCCGGCACCGTGTTTCATGCTGAGGTTCCATGGCAAGTGGCTCCTCCTTCGTCCTGAACTGGTTGTGGAAAAATACGGCAGACCATGCCGGGGTCGCTGGTTGTGCCAGTGGACCTTGTGTTGTGGCACAACCGAAGTGGCAACCGGAATGGGCGCAGGGCACTCAAGTAGCGGAGTGAAACCCATCGGGCTCTCTGGCTCATGCCCGATATACTTTCATGTGGCTGTGTTTGCCAAGGTTAACCTGACTGATGTGGGCCTTTGCTGTAGGATAAGCTCCTTGAAAATGAAACATGGCCAACATGTGGTCCATTAATCCCGTTGGCTTCGACTCACTGAGTCCTGGCAGTGACAGCAGCTGACGGGCATGGTCAGATTCAGCTAAACCCATCATCGCAAGGAGGTTCGTTTTCAAGTATGATCCTCAGTTGGATCCTCCAATAAAAGTATTGGATCCTCCAATAAAAGTGATTGAATGTCATCTGCAATGATTTTTCGTAATGTGAACTGGGCCTCAGCCTGCGCAATCCAGGCGGCAGAATGCTGCTCTCAAAACTCAGCATTACCGCTAGGAGTCTCCGTGGCAAAGGAAACTGTTGTGGAAAATATCAATCATAAGTTAACTATAATATACAAATTATATCAACCTTGTTTATATAATTACTATTCACATCAAAAGGAACTGTATACATTCTCCCTGCATCTTAAGATACATCCCTTTCTCTCTCTAACTGGGAGACGTTAAGATAGTTCACATTTGCATTCCCACTGGACCCACTGTGATACCAAGACCATGCCAATCAACTGACCTCTTTGTTGTGTAGATTCCTTTAACTGTCTTGCAGCCTTGCTTGCAGACTTGCAAGCAAGGCTGCAAATCCACACCCCCTTAGTGTTTTGCAATTAACTTGGACTCTCCCACCAATACTAAACTATCCACGATGGTCACTCCCACTTACCTTTTTTACCTGTGTATTCCCTACCCACAACGCAAACGTTTCCCTATAAGAATCTTGTTCACCCATTGTCTCACTGAATGTATCCTTGGTAACTTTGCTGCCTGTACTTTCCCATGATCATGCTCTAATATTAAATCAAATAATTCAGTGGCCGACGTGTCCTAAAAATAAGTTTCTCTTCATCAGAAACCAACCAGAAAAGAAAAATTGAAACGTGTGACTCAATCGTGGCAGGGTTGTACGGCTCAGGAAAAGACAACATGGCAGCCATCAGTATCTCTTCCATCTTCACAGCTGCTCAGTAAACAGAGGAATACTAAAATGCAAAACGTTAGATGGAAAAGAAAATTCTTCCTGTTGGAGTCTTCCGGTCTGAACCCTCCACAGGGTGATGTCGAGTTGAATGAATGGTTGAACTGGCGTTTCAGTGTGAATCTGCGTCACCGTTTCCTGCGTTTTACTCCTAGATGAGTGTTTTTAGGTTCTGACGGTCACAGCAATGGATCTTGTGTATAGAAAGTTCATGACCTTTGATGTAGTTCTGTGATGATGTAACTTCCCTGCCTGAGACTGCGGGTCGGCTGCAGTGGACCTCTGACCGTGGGTTGCAACCAGACCCCTCTCAAGTTGAATGCCCTGTCCCAATAGAGTCCCTACCCCCACCAGTCTGGAGCAAATCCTTGAAGTAGTGTGTCCTTACACTCGCTCCTCCTGGCCAGGGAAAAATGTAATTGAATGACTCGTTTTGAGCATGCACACTAGCTTCAAGAGCGGTGGTGCTGTGTATCTAGTTCTTATAACGCAGGACATTATTGAGAGAGGGCTACACTGGCTGCCAACAATTTGAGTGCTGCACAATGTTTGAGTACTTAACTCGGATGATTGTATTTATAAGGTGCAGATACTTAATTTATAAAAGGCTTGGAGTAACTGCACTGATTGGCTAGAATAATTGATTGGTTGTTGACATTCCTGGTGATTCTACCTGTTTGTAACAAACATTGTGCGGTGGCCCTGTGGAGCTTGTGGAGTTATGGTGGTTTGATTTGTGCGTCCGTGCTTTATTTGCAAGTTCCCACTTAAAGTTGTCACTGTCCTTTGGTTGTCCATTGATTGGTCGTTTGGTATTCGATTGATTGCAATTGGGAGTTTGGTTGCACTCGTGGCCGTGAATGTCGGCGGCATGTATATTGTGACGATAAGTTATATTATGATATTTATTTACGATTAAGCATTTATAGTCTTACTTGATTTATATACTTAGTAGACATCAGTGGGGCTAATATTTGTAAGTAGTATTTATTTGTTTTATCTGGTCCGCTGTGGTGTCTAATAATATTGTATTACTACCAATACCATTACTGTATTTGTTGTTACAGAACCACAACTACTATCGCAAAAAAAACGTAAAACACAGTCCACTTTCTCCTGCAGTCCGTGTGGATTTTATTATATTGGTGTTTTGATTGAAACATGCTGCATAGCATAAATGAGCCCTGATATACTATAGCTCTTCAGAACACTTATTAAATGACCTCAACCTTATCAGTGTAATATAATAATACATTTGTAGAATAATTCAGTTCTATCAATCCAATCCATTTCTAGGTATTCATGCGAAATGTATTTTTGAGTACTGTCTAGAACATTTGACACTGACCTACAATGGCACAACTAGCACTTCTTGTTTAGAGGATTAAAGTCTTCCAAAATACGAACACCGTTTGCATCATGGTGATCTTAAACAGACTTCCCTCCTCCTCCCTATATTACAGATGAGTGTTGGTCAGAGGGCCAAATTGACCTGCACTCCGGATTTTGCCTATGGAAACAAGGGTCATCCTGGGATCATCCCACCTAACGCAACTCTAATATTTGACGTTGAGCTGCTGAGCCTGGAATGAAACAAATCAACTGCCTGTATCATTATGTAAGAAATAGGAATCATGTTGTTGCCATTTTAAGATTACAGGCATTCCTTTTCTCAACATTCTTTTGTTTGTAGTAAAGCCATTAGACCTAGATTTTAATATTTGAAAACCGTGCAGGACAAAGAAGTGATGCTTTAAGATTATTTATTTTTGGTAATTGCATAACATGATGTAACCATACATAAGTAACTCAAGGTTACACAACTGTTGAATGCCTAACTTATAGATAATTTATATCCTGTGAATGGGTAAAGTTTACATGACTGCAGCTTTGATATGATAATAAATGTGTGGCAATAGATTCTTAAATATAAAGGATTACATTTCTGAAGCAAGGCATCGTCATGAATTAATGATCTTATTTAGATGTGATATAATGAGTAAGTATTAACAAATCACATGACTTGGAGCACCAACAGCACTCCTTCCCCAGAATGAGAATCCTCTGATGAAGAATAGTCCCTTTTTAGCTATGACTCGCTCCCTAGTCAATCAGCCTGTAACCCTCTTTGTAATGGGTCTATTTATTTTAAGGGCATTATGTTGTATTTTGTGGACTAGTTTCTACTTTGCCTACAAGTTTGCCCAATTGTCCATTTAAAATAGATTTCCTCTTTGAAACAAATATTTTTTATCTAAATGTGTTATGTGTCCATTACATATTTGTGTTCAGTGGCAGAGTAATAGTTGATTAAAAAGAAAAACATATTGTAGATGTGAGACTACATACATTTTACGTATAAATATTCTTTATCACGCCAGAATATCTAATTTATGGCTGACCTTTGCCTAACAGTCTTTTTTTTTTTTTTAGCAGTTGACTTCCTAACTGGATGAATTAAGAGCTCAGTCTGCACTGATTCTATACATTTAGTCGATAGTTCAACTGTTCAATATTTTATTAATCAATTTTTCATTCTTTTTCATCCTATCGCATAAACTTATGGATCTTACCCTGACAGACCTTCATGTTGTTAAATTTAGGTATTTGGTAACCTGATTTTATATTTGTGCTATAGTTGCTTTTGTAAAATGTCTGTGTGGTTATGATGAGAGAAACTAATGAATTACTGGCAGTGACATTCATCGAGGGTAAGTGGTATCACAGAGGCCAGATGCTCATTATAATAACTAAGTGAAAAGAAAATACACTAGAGAATACGAAAAGCACATATTTTTACCATGAAGCTGAAGAGCAGGTAATTACAACTTGAAATTAGTAAATACTAGAGACGGGACAGTTAAACTATTAATGTATTTACCTGTGAAGTAATTGGAGACGCCATTGAATTGGTACAGGATATTTATTAACCTGACCCGTCCTTTTTAGGGATGTCGTTTTCTTTTACATTTCAATATTTAAAATTACTATAAGAAAAAAGGAATTCCATTAAGAACCAGCAATAGTTCTAAATAGGAATGACTTGTGTTGCTGTGTTTAAAAAATCATTGGCAGACATATGATCAGTACTTACACACAAGTGTTGCACGATATAGGCAATGCCTAGTCTAGACTAGTTTAAAACTTTGCATTTCACTTGCATGGATCCTATCACCATTTTATCCAGTCATCTCTTTTAGACCTCATTTAAATCCATACACTAGTAGTTGAGAACAGAAAGCTGTGACGCACATAAATTCAAGTTTTTTGTGCTTTTCTTTGAAAAGGGGAATGCCTGAAATATGGGGGGGGGGGGGAGAAATCCTTTCAAAGGTGACCTCCCTTTAAACTTGTTTTGTGCATGTTTTTAAGATGCCAACTTTATATCTCTGAGAATTGAAATGTGACTAACCTGTGATAACTGTACATTTTATTTTTATCAGTATCATACCACACTGCCTGAATAAACCTTGTTTAAATAGGAATATTCCTTAGGCATCATAATGGTTTTATATGACAGATTAATAGCTATAAATTAAGAAAACGGATATGCTGGCCTGACTGGAAATACTGTACTTGGCTGCTGGTGTGTTCTGGAATTAGTTTGGCAGCGGCAACTATCCATGCACTGTAGAATGTCATGTGCAAATTAGTTACATAGCCTACTGGATGCAGGCTGAGCCAATGAGACATTTAAAATGTGCTGTTGCAATAAAATGCTCTCCACCTGACTTGAAAATGTTGGCTCGTTCTTCGTATTCATATTCTTCAATATACTGAACATAAAGAAACCTTGGTAAATGTTAAAACACCAGTTTGTTTTTGAATGTCTAACATGGTTTGAAAGTATTTATATGCATAGCACTACAAAATACCGCTTTGCCTAAAAGGAGCAAACATAATTCAAACGGATGTCAATATAGATAAGGTCAGCTCGTGTAGTATTTGGTATAATATGATTGACAGATGAAAGCCCTAGTGGGGCATTTGGTATATTATGTGTGACTGATGAAGAACCCTAGTGGGTGGGACTTGTAACGTCAGCTTGCCTTGTGTTCGTGGACCAGGAAGCTAGTAGTGACTTCCCTTTTTGCATTTGGGTCTAAGGCAATCGTTTTAACGAGCCGAGAAATATATCCAACTTTATTTCGGTGTTTAATCCCATTGCCATTTGAATACATTTTGTTTTTTTTCCAATCAGAGCTTCATCCAGGCTGTGAAGGTACGTCTCTTTTGTGTCTTAATGCAGCGGGTGAGACCCCTATGATAACAGACGTTACATAGCAAGCTAACGGTAGCTATATAGCTAACTAGTACTATAGTTGTATAGTAATACAGTCACCGTCTGGACCCACTAGGAGAGCTAGTCGTTAGCTATGGTACTATGTAACTATAGTACCATAGCTAACGGTTAGCTCTCCGTCACTGTTAAAATCGGATCTTCTCCTAGCCAATACCTTAATAATTTAGATGGGATCAACAAGCGTCTCATTTGGTGTTTTGACAATAACTTGCAGTATGCCCAATATAATGGTATGCTTTCGGATTGAGCCAGTGCGAAGTGATATGTTATATCTTTGTAACTGTTCTTCATACGTAGTGTATCAGCATATAACCTATGTTCAGACAGGACATTACATCTCCGTTACCTCGAGTTAAACGAAGCCGAAGTTTGCTCCCTGTTCGCAGATGATGATGTGCTACCGAGCGAGATGTATCACTTAATATAATCTTCATAACCACTGTCACCAGTATCAGTGGTAACACAGTGTTCCAAGTTAGGGTTAGGGTTCGTCCATCCCTAGCTCCCTCGGCCCTCCAGAAGGGGCGCCAGGCATCACGTCACTTGTTTTGGAGTGAGGGAGGGCCAATGCTAACAGTTAGTTTTATTCTTATGGTTTCATCCCTTGGGCTCTGTACCCTTAACCATGGGATCACTGAAGTTTGATCTTATCTTTACAATAGTCGGTTGTAGTCACTGTTACTTAAATGTATATGAACAAAAGGTAAGACACGGTAACCCTAATGTGTGACGCAATATAATACAATCCGGAAAAACAACAACTGGATGTCTTCAAAGAGCCAGTGGACCTGGATATCTTTAGTTTGTTCTAATTGTGGTTATCTTATATGGTCGTCAACATAGTAATCTGTTATTACGTCACTGTCATTTAAATAAGACGGTCACTTCGGGAAACAGGCAGTGAAATACTGTATTTCTGCTGACTGTGTGTAAACGGTCCGCAATGCTGCTTTTCGAGACGTCGAGGGCCTAGGAAAGGCCCTCATACGTCACTACCCAGGACATCGGCGGTGTGCTGTGTGACTGTGGAGCTCTGTCCGAGAGCGTTGAGCCTATCGGACACCCATCGGATAAGGCCAGTTGTGTTCGTGGAGCCGTTGATTAGCGTCAGAGAGAGAGGGTTAGGCCACTCGGAACACCTGCTGTATAAAGCTACGGCTTTAGGATGGTGAAGCTCCATCTGAGCACCGATTTATCCTGATGTTCGCGTCGAGTGTACCTCAGACACAAATAGTACAACGCCAATGTGTGCGTCTTATTTCATACAGAACGTCACTCATTATAACGCTCATGTACAACGACGGTACTCTCTGGACATATTTATTTTTTATTTTTCTTGAAGCCTAACCCTCCCTCGGACTCATACATCGAAATCAATGACCCAGAACCAGCACCTCCACACACCCCATGGCCTTTATACCAGGGGTGGGTCTACCATGAGACCTCTAGGGCCCCTGATGAAGAAACTTTTAATGAATTATTATTAAGTAACATTTGTTTTACGCCCCAAAATATTTAAGAAAATAAAAAATGTTTTCTTTTCAAAATATTCAATCCCTATTCAATTAGATACACAATGTTACCTTCAGAAGCAACCTGATTGGTTGGGTGTTCAATTTTTGTTTAGAATAATAATGGTTCAGAAAGAATACTCAGGTTTTAATATAGTAGCCTGTTGGGTGGACTCTCCCCTCAGTTGGGGTTAACCCTTCTCCAACCTCCTTTGTCCCTCCTAGCAGTGACAATCACGTACAATACAAATATACATATCCCAATCTAGCTAATTTACTACCTCATTAACGATATTCACATCAAAACATGTTTTCTAGCAATTCAATAAATATAGTGTATAAATAAACACACACACCCACACACTAGGGGTGCAACGGTACACTGAAGTCACGGTTCGGTTTATACCTCGGTTAAGAAGTCACGGTTCGGTATGAGTTTGGTACAATGAATGGAAGAGAAAAAGAAAAAATGAAGACGGCAATTTTTTTTCAGGTTGAAAAAAAGGTTCTTTCTCAGGTTGTACCACCTAGTGTCATACAGTCTCTCCCCTGAGCTAGCTGCAACAGCCTGAATGGTGTAATCTAAGATGTAAACAATAAGTACCCCATATCATCTCCAGACTCCATCTGCAACTTGTAAACAAAATAAGACAATAAGTTCTAAAACTGAAAATGCAGCATGTGTTATTTATCAAAATGCAAAGTATAATAATATAACAGCCACTGAGGCTAGGTTTAAACATTCTGCAGTTAAATCCAACCTTCCCCTGCAAAAGATAGAATAAAGTTTTATTGCTATTAAGTGCAACAGGCATACCCTTGCCAACTGGCAAATTTTGTAACTCCAGAATAAAGATTAAGGTGTATTTCCACGTGTATTACCACATAACAGTCAAATCTAATATCAAGGCTGTGGTGAACATAAACTTTCCCATAGCCATATTTCTGATGGATATAGCCAATTAACAAAATGTGAAATAAAAATATATCTCCTATAAAATATAAAAAAAATAACAATCTATGCTTGATTATTAGAGGCAATAACTCTCAGAAGACATTGTACCTCTTAAAGGCAGCTTCTTTGTAGTTCAAAGTTTTTGTTCAGAAACTCTTGTTTGTCCACACTTTCACTAGTGAGGGTAGCTCTTGTCACTATGTAACCTGCTGTTGAAAAATAACTTTCACTTGGCATGGAGGTGGCAGGTACTGCCAGGTAGCATTTGGCCAACTTGGCTAGATTTGGAAATATTGTTTAATTGGAATTCCAAGTTGGTCAGATTCCACATAAATGCTTTCCTTGGCTATGTAGGCATACACCTCCTCCTTCACCTTCTGTATCAAATCAGGACGGTTCCTTTGACCAGTTGCAAAGAGTGAGCCAAATACTTCTGCCATGGCTGACTTCTGGAGGAGGTGGGGAGGATGATGACTCAGATGATGACTCAGACATCTCTGGCAAGGAAGTAGCCTGTGAAGTTGATGGCCTGTCCTGTGTTGTCTCTATTGTCTTAAAGATCCCATGGCATTCTACTTTATGAATGCTTTAATATAGCTGTTTTTGGGCCCCTAATACAATACTTGAAGACGTTCAAGAAATTCAGGCTTGGTGCAGAATTACAGTTGCTACGATCCAGTCCTACAATGAGCTTTCCACAAACGTGCCGTTATGTAGAGGCGGGTCAAGGTGGAGGGTGGGGGTGTGGCCCTGAACAGCTTGCGGCCACGGTACCATGCGCTCGTGTGTACAGTGGATGTATCGCAATGGCGAGGCGCTCACAGCGTTTGGCCGTGTTCTGTAAATATTCTAGAACACTCCGGGTAGGGCTGTACGGTATGGACTAAAATGTATATCACTTATGTTAATTGTATCTTCTAATTTCGATATAAATGCTTCTGAAGGGGTAAAATACTGGTTAGGCAGCAAACCTGCATGAAACACAGGTAACACAGGTAAACAGTGACGTGCTGTTGTTATCTCGTTCCACCGCTGGCTTTTTTTGGTCGTATGGACTGGCTTTGGGAAATGCCTCCGGAAGCGATGTCTGTGGAAGAGATGCAGAGACAGCTTCACGCTACCAGCATCCGTCACTTACGTTGTGGAATGAGAGCTCGTGAATTGACTACTGCGGAAGCACGCAGGTGCGCAGCAAGCGCGCCTTTGTGCTTGCGCAATAGCATACTGCCTGAGAATAAATGTACATTTATTTGTAAAGCATATTTAAAAAACAGCAGTTGACCAAAGTGCTAAAAAAAAAGATTATACAAAAAAACAATAATAAAACAAATAACAATCGTACATTTGAGACAACGATAATAACAGTAACAATAGTAATAATAATAATGACAATGCAACAAATAACAATAATATAACAACAAATAACAATGCAATTAATCAGGCTCAAAATAATAAAAGATATGATAAAGATGAGGTAAAAGAAAGGTTATACTGAATTAAAGGCAATAGAGTAGAAATGCATTTCCTGCAGAAAATTCACTGAGTGCTGTAGTACAAAGTGAGGTTGAAAATATTTTTTAATAAAGCCACATAGATAAAATTAAAAGTCTAAATGGAGTAAACAATGTAAACATGCACACCATTTAAGAAAAAGTAAATAGTTGGGAACAAATAAAGTGACCGCTGAATGAAAAGCGCAAAGCATTGCTAAAAATTTTAAATAAATTGAACTGAAGAACGTGTGTGTGTGTGTGTGTGTGTGTGTGTGTGTGTGTGTGTGTGTGTGTGTGTGTGTGTGTGTGTGTGTGTGTGTGTGTGTGTGTGTGTGTGTGTGTGTGTGTGTGTGTGTGTGTGTGTGTGTGTGTCCGCACGCGTTTCTTTAAGTGAATAGCGAGTCGGTGTGTGATTAAAAGTAGCTCAATAGAGAGGGAAAAAACGCCCAATCTGGCAACACTGCCTGAACGTCCTCCAAAAGTAGCCCAATCTGGCGGGAAAAAACGGCTAATCTGGCAACACTGCTGAAAGTCATCACGCTCCAGCATCAACGTTTATCAATGAGACCAACTGAAAACGGAGCCGGTATGAAACTAAAACGGTGATTCTGAGTAAAGTTTAAATGATATCGAAATTCTGTTTGGATATTATTGAAGATACAAGTGTGAATATTTGTTCAATGGTTTGAACGAAGGTAAACGGTTGAAATTTCACCGAGTTACGATGTCTTCAGTAATTTAAGTGTCAGAATGGGCAGACCGCTTAAATGGGACCAAGTGTAGAATATGACGGTTTGAAACTAAAACTGTGATTCTTAAGAAAGTTTAAATGATATCGAAATTCCGTTTAGATATTATTGAAGATACAAGGGTGTAGATTTGTTAAATAGACGAAGATAAACGGTCGGAAATTGATTTAGTTCCGTCTTAAACAGTTGAAGTACCAGAGGATGTTACTGTCCTCTGGTACGTGACGACCATAACATGACTCCCATGTTAAAAAAATGATAATATTTTAAAAGTAGAGTATCTTATAAAGTATTAAATATTAAAAAAATCTGAAAAGAAGCGTGCGATTCCAAGCTATTCAGAATATTTAAAAATTTGAATGGAGTCTCGGTGAAAAATTGAAGAAGGAGATAGGCCCCAAAGTTTGTAGAGAATAAGAAAGAAAGAAAGAATACAACTTATGAAGAACAATAGTTGAGCGCTGCATTTTGCACTCACCTAAATAGCTACAGCGGAGGACAATTTAATATGCAGTGGCAAGCTGTTCCATAGTTTAGGGGCAACAGCAGCCAAATGCCTTATCCCCTCTACATTTGTGTTTACTTTTGGGAACAGCCAGTAAGTGCAGGTCAGAGGATCTGAGACTTGTGTATTTGATAGGAGTGTATTTGACTAGTAAGTCAGATAGGTACATCGGGGCTTTTCCATTTAAGCATTTAGATGTTAGTAGCAAGATCTTAAAATGTATTCTATGGTGGTCAGGGAGCCAGTGAAGGGTGGCTATGATGTGGGAAATATGTTCACCCTTACGGGTGCCCGTTAGTAGGAGAGCTGCAGCATTTTGTACCAACTGTAAGCGAGAGAGGGTGGCTTTGTTGAGACCAACATATAGGGAATTACAGTAGTCCAGCGGCAGCCTGGTAGTTAGAAATGCATGGATTACTTTTTCAAAGTCAGGGACAGTCAGAAAAGGTTTTACTTTAGAAGAAAATCCATACTTCAGGTTAACTCTTGATTTTACAACAGACTTAACCTGTTTGTCAAAAGTAAGATTAGTTTCCAGCATTACACCCAAGCTTCTTATATGGGACTTGACATATGGGTTGAAAAATGTAAGGCCATCCAAGCTTTGACATCCTCCAGACAGTTTAAGAGACATTTAATAGTGGTAGATTCTTGTCCTTTCAGAGGTATGTAAATGTGTGTGTTGTCAGCATAGCAATGGAATGAGATGCCATATTTTCTGAAAATGGAGCCTAGTGGAAGCATGTATAGGGCAAATAGGATGGGTGCAAGAATAGAGCCCTGGGAACACCACATGTTAGAGGTGATGAGATGGATTTAAAATCCCCCAGGCAATCACGGTGATGTGATTGTTTTACACCTTTTTACACTTTTCTTAATACAAAAAATACCTTTGGGACTTCGTTTATACCGTACACCCCTAACTCCGGGTGCTCCGGCGGGAGTCCTGGAGCTCTATATCTAAATAATATCATATTATGCATAGATATTCATATCATATAATATACCGGTATATTATCACGGCCAAAAGCTGTGTGCGCCTCCAGGCGTAATTATGAATCTCAAACGACTGTTTTGGGTACCACCGCCCCGCGGAGTTGGTGCCTCGGCAGCGGGCAGCGGGGCTCCGGCGAGAGTCAAAGCCAAAGTTCCTTTCCCCCAATTCTTCTCAACCATAGCTGAGATAACCCTGATATGTATATTTATAACTCATGGAGAAGAGATTATTGCCATTTGTGGACTCCCGGAGCTCTATATCAAAAAAATAATAAATATATATTTTGATAATAGAGCTCCAGGAGTCCGCAAATGGCAATAATCACCTCTACCCCATGCTGTTGTTCATTCTGACAGCTCATTTGTATGCAATGGGCATCAGCTAATTTGCATTAAAGCAACAGACACCAGAAACAGCACATTCTGAAGGCACTGAAACAGGGGAATAGCAGTAGGCAAGATGTTTTCTGGAACTTATATACTATGTTTACTTGTTGGGAAAACACCCTTATACGTAATCTTTAAGATTTTTGCTATTTTTATCATCAGAAAAAATGTCAAATGTGAATTAAAAAACGTCAACAATTTAAAGATATAACCATACATTTTTAAGGATGCACCAACTTTGAAGTATAACTATGGAACTAATATTATGAGCTCCTATGTCTGTCCATTGTACTTTTTCCATCCATCACAGACATCTCCATTGAAGTACATGATTGTAAGCCTCTTTGTATTGAACTCGGTGAGTGCCTCTCTCTGGTCTGTGAGAAGAGACTCATACTCTCTCACACAATTGGCCTTGATACAATACATTGCTGAAACTCCTCTCACAGTCGACTGAGCTGACCGGGAAGTATATGTAGGGCACTTCCACTTCTGCGGCTCTTGGGAATATCACTCTCAGGCCCCACCAGTTATTGGCAAGCTCCAAAGCAGTTGACAAAGGCTCCCTGGACACGCAGTGCTGATGGGCAATCCATTCTTCACTGAGCTCTGTTGATGGGCTAGCCATGGGTTTCAGTTGTGTGTAGGCTTAAATCTGCTTTTCCAGGACTAGAATGGCCTTGGATCAAACACCCTAGCCCACCTGTAGACCTCTCTTGCTTGATCTATGTCCAAGTGCTTTGAGAACTTTTTGAAGTAAAGTGAAATGCATCATGGAGATGGTCAAGCACCTCCCTCCTCTCTCAAATCTTCATATTTCTCAAGAGCTCATCTGTCTTACTAATATCTCATTCATCAGGTAAGAACTAGGGGTGTGACGATACACTCAGCTCACGAGACGAGACGAGACACGATATTCGGTTCACGAGATCGAGACGAGACGAGATTTTAAGAAAACTACAATGACAAAATATATGACTGGACCAACAGACTTTTATTTAACCGAGTTGCACATGCATTTTGAAATGTTTTATTATAACTTAACATTCATAAAATTGAAACTAAAACTAAAATTTATAAAAGTTGAAGTAAAATAAATTAAATTAAATAATTCTCTTTTTTTTCAAGTGCAAACAATATTATGTGCAAAACCAAATCAAAGTTCTACTCCATCAATACAGAGTGCAAATAGTGCAAACAGATTCTGACCAAGTATGTCACTGACAACTAGGTATTGTCCGTGTCTTATCAGTCACTCTACTGCCATTCATAATTTCCGACGGGTACCCAAAATGCTGCCAAACAAATCATTTAAAAGTGGCGGGGGCATCTTCGACGGTAATACGGGTATTTTCTGACGTCATTCTGGCTGCCTATGGCTGCTTCCCCTCCTTCTCCTCCTCTTCTTCTTTTCCTTCTCCTTTGTAAGGTTCTGGCAGGCTAGACGTATCAAAGCCGCATTACTGCCCCTACAGGCCACAAATAGAAGTTTGGATAGCTCAGAAATCTCGCGAGACAGATTTTTAACGCGACGGGTAATATCGTCGAGTTTAATCTCGCGAGATCTCGTCACACCCCTAGTAAGAACCCATAATATTGTTAGCTAAACTGAGGGCCTGCATCTTCTCATCCGTTTCCTCCTGGCTGAGGATGTTTGACTGCCATGGATGATGACTTTTCTGCCCAGGAAAAACTATATACAGATGAACATGCTCTGCATGGTACTTCAGTGTCTCAAACCAGCTGTTCCCTATGGAGCTCACTGCTTCAGGAGGCCTTCACAAACTCCCTCGTAATGAGGAAGCTCACCCATCTTCTCTTACTGGCAGGCTTCTTGAAAAAGACAGTTCTCATCCATGTCACAAGTTGATTCAGCCTCAGAAGTATTTTTTAGTGCTACCAAGTCTCACCCACCAATGTATGACATGGCAGAGACAGGTTACATCGACTCTGTTGGGCATCACTCCTTTCAGAACCTTGTATGCCTTCAGGCAGTAAGAGGCATTATCTGTGACCACTGCCCAGGTATCATCAAGGTTCAGCTTGTTGCTGTGGAGGAAAGCTAGTATAGCTTGGGAAAATGTTGAGTAATTGTATCTGTCCATGCAGATGACATCTACCAGAAAGTAGAGGTTTTCAACACATGCAGTGAGTTAAGGAAACACTTAAATTGTTTAAACTATAATATTGTCAATTGAATACCCTGAAAAGCTCTCCATAAATTAAATGTGTTATTATTAAAAGTGTTATTACAATTCCAAGTTTAAACGCAGCATAAATACAGTGATGGTTAGCTAGATGGAGAGGCAGACAGCTGCTAGCACCATCGCGATATTTTATCAGGATGGAATGGAAGATCCCAATTTACGTGCGAACAACTCACCAATGACTGTTTAGAACGCTGCAGTCCCTTACCTATTTGTCTCATCAACAAACACTGCAAACTCCTTCCCACAGATGTTTTGCATCCGTGGGTTTGCCAGAGGCGTCTCGTATTTTCCGGCAACGCTCCCCCCTGTTTGCAATGCTTGACGAGAAACGGCTGTAGCTTTTTAGCTTTTCTAATGGGATATCAGACTTGGCGCACACAGCCACGAAGTTCTGAAATTTTCCATTCTTGTCTTACTAATAAGACAAGAATATTTTTTTTTTATTTAATAGATTTGATTTCCTGTATTCTGGTGCAATTTGGGGATGGCCACTACCTATTTACCTACTATTCATTCAGATTTATAGCCTACAACCTGACAAGCTTACACTGCATATACAGACCTACTTTATGGCCATTCCACCAGCCATTGCTATTTTATCCATTGTTGTTATTTTGATATTGAGACAAATCATGATCACTGTCCTATAGTGTCCATTTTTTGTGAGTCTCAATGTCTACTTCAAATGCAGTTAGAAATATGGGACAGTTGCTTCATTTTGTTTATATGCTACAGGCCGAAAGACTAAATTAATATGTAACTTACTTGCTCCTTTTAAGTGTAACATTGCTTAGGGAGTCCAATTCCTCCACTGAAAAGGGTGGAAAGTGCTTACAACTCTCTGCTAGTTAGCGATCTATCCCTTCTCTACATGTAGTTGTGTTGCGCGAATGCTGCTGAGGGAGAAGCCTATTTGATTGATTCGCTGATTTGTCCAATCATGTGGTGTTAACAAGAAAGAAACGCGATTCCATTGGCCTGGGGCGCACACTGGTGTGACCCGAGGGCGGGTTTTCTTGCGCCAATGAAAAGTCTATCTGCTTGATAGACAGCAAAGAGTTAGCAAGCTTACATTGACTTCAACGTGGCCGGCGCCCCTGACTTGGAGGAGGGCTTTATTTTGAATGACCAATACCTAGCCTAGCCCAAATCATTGACGTTCAGACGGATTTAAATGGTTGCTGGCAGTGACAAGTATATCACACAATTAAACGAGGATAAACGCTATGGATAATAGTTGGTTAATAGTTGGTTAATAGTTGGCAGATTTATTCAAGTGAATATTTCACGGAGGGGCGGCGCCCTAGCGCCCTCTATTGACCCACCGTACTGTATCTAGATACATGTGCTACGATACGATTCAGGGACGATACATTTTCGTATGGAACGATTCAATTCAATGTTCTAACGATCTGGTGCGATTTGATGAAATATGAACGAATCTGATTAATTTGCTATTAATTAAAATAAGCCTTTAATAAAAAACATTACCTACTTGGTCCTACCAGACTCGTACGTTTCATTCGTTTCATTTGTATTGACAGTCGACCTACTCAATTGACAAACGTTAACTCTCTTGAAGGCGGGTGTCTGTTGAAGTTTAAAACTATTGGATCTGCCCAGTGCCACTCTGGATTTGCCATAACCAGTTATACAAAGTTATAAAATGCAATGCTGTTGCATTGCATTCGCTAAATATTTCAATAGCAAATGCGATCAAAACTGTCGCACTGTACAGCCCTGCCTCACTTCCCCCTCCACTACCTCTCATTGAAGGTGTCACAGTCTATCTCTTGACCCTATTCACCATGATGAAGATAAACATGTTAATTATTTTTTTCTTTCTCTCTGCAGTATGTCTCTTTATCCATCACTAGAGGACCTGAAGGTGGACAAGGTGCTAAAGGTAAAGTATTCACTCATGTATGAGAATGCTATGCCTTTGCCTTTTCTTATTTTAAAGGTAATGTTTGATGCTCATGGCAAGACGTCAGGCACTGATATTTCTGTGAAGTTGATGGTTTGTTTCCTTTCTCGGCAAAATGAAAGTTAAATGTTTACTTGGTTGTTTGAAGACCCAGGCCCATTTAGCCCAGACCAGCACCACTCCCATGGCTGCCATCACTGAGGGAAACACACAGCCCCAACCCGCTACAGAGTGCATGCCAGGATCAAGTGAGTTCTATGTTAAACATTTGTCTCCATCTGTACTAGCCCTCGTATTTCATTGTTCATTGTTTGTTGTCCATCTTCTCTCCCCTTTATACTGTTATTGTTAATGTGTTCTGTGTCTGAGGCATGGATGTTTTTTTGGTTTTTTTCAATGTTGCTCTATGGGTGGTCTGTCTTTGTTGATTGAGGCTATTCTAAGGCCAAGAAAAGTCAAGGGATGGGAGTGAAGCTTAGTCCTATAGAGCAGCGTTCCCGAAGCTTTGTACGCATAGACCGGTACTATGTCAGACAATATTTTTGCAGACCGTTGTTAGACCGTAGTCGGTTACCCATCATAAAGTTTAACACCATTGCTGTTGCATATTTTCTGCAACGGGCAGGAGTTTAAAGTGTGACGGCCATGAAGTCGTTAAAGTGCAGAAACATGCACGTCATTCTTTCTTGATGCATACAAAGGTGAACATACAAGTGGTTGTCAATTCTAAAGGTAAATCAACGTAGTCAAACACTGATTGTTACGAATGTTGGTGGGCCTTTTGTGTGCATTTTGCAGACAATGTGCAAGAGCGAAAGCTGAGGTCACACTTTACGGTTGGTTACAGAATACCGGCTATCAAGTTATGCCTTCAATATACGGCAAATGGCATTCAAAATAACAGAATAAGTTATCTGTGTAACTATAACAATTTATTGTTGGGAAGAAATCTGGTCAGAACAGCTGTTTCTTTGTATTGGTGAACGGATTATGGGTAGACACGATTGTGGAAACATCGTTGTGGAGCTGGATAGTGGACACCATCATGACTGCATACAGGCTCCTCCATCATCCTTCGCTGTCTGTGTTGGCGCATTCAACTACTCTGGTGCCGTATTGCGCCATATTACTACTACATATTACTACAGAGTTCATGAAAATAAGCCAAAAGGTAGAGCTTGATTGAATAATTTTTTAACTCATTTTTTAAATCTGTCTGCAATTATCTGACGGTTCCCAAACTTGACAAAATTACTTAAAAGCAAGATGAAAATACTGCACTTCATACTCATTCTCTATCATTGGTCAGGCAGTCCACGATTAGAGACTGCAAGTTAAACATGCTTCACTTCCTATTCCTTTTCTCTGATCAATCTGCCTTACCAAATCCCTCAACACCTGCCATTCATCCCTCTGTCTCCACACACACACACACACACACACACACACACACACACACACACACACACACACACACACACACACACACACACACACACACACACTAGTACTCATTAACTCACTCACTATTGCTGTGGGTTCTTCCAGGCCTGTACCCCAATCTGGAGGACCTTGGCGAGTACATGGGTCTGAGCCTTAACAGTGATGAGGTTCACAGTAACCTGGCCTTGGTGCCCGTGGCAGACAATGTAAGTAAAGTGTGTTTGGGTGGTTTGTGTGTGAATAAATCGAATCTTCTTTTGTTGCCTAACTTAGTTCTATTCTCATATAATTTATGGTGGAAATGTAAAATAACCCTCTAAACTGGTGCACAAAATATGAATGGTTGCAAGACTTGCCCCCTAAGCAGTGACATCAATGTACGTTTTGTTTACATGACCCACAGTCTACATCAGGCCTACATTGTGTCTTTAGTAAGGACTGTTACTGCAACAGGGAATGTACTGAAAGGACAAAATCTGAATAGATCTTTGCAGCACCCTGGAAGAGAGATATAAACTTGAATAAATTAACCAATCAATCAAACCAATAATATATGAACCATGTACTGTATACCGCAGTGTATTATGAACAAAAACTTTAGAATTTAACAATGCAGCCGGTTTAAATTAATAAATAAGGTGGCTGGATCTACAAACATAGCTAATATACCTAATACCTGAAGAGGTACACTTTCCTGTGATTGTCTCACAATGCTATTTGATATCAAGTATCTTGTTTGGGATACGTGTGTGTGTGTGTGTGTGTGTGTGTGTGTGTGTGTGTGTGTGTGTGTGTGTGTGTTATTTTTTGTATC
Organism: Gadus macrocephalus; assembly: GCF_031168955.1. NCBI lineage: Eukaryota > Metazoa > Chordata > Actinopteri > Gadiformes > Gadidae > Gadus > Gadus macrocephalus. The sequence continues at coordinate 7,311,237 of NC_082382.1, read as the reverse complement.
ACTTAAAACTAGGGCTAGTGCCAATTAGAGTTAAATGAGATTATCAAATGGAAAGACACATTATCATGACACATCATCATTCATCATATCATTCACATTACATTCACCAAATGTACTTAATGAGCAAAAACTAGAGCAAGTGATAGTTTTGACTCACTCAGTGTGGGTTGAATATAAAATTTACGGAACACCACAGATTTGGGAATTGTAAATAGGCAGTTAATTTTTACAATAGTAAACCAACAGGTAGTACAAGTGTAGTTCCAAATAAGTAGCGCCACAGATTTTGGAATTGTAAACAGGCAGTCACTTACTGCAAGTGTAATTTAATGTAAAGTAAATGGAACTAAAAACCAAAATTATTTCTGATATGAATGTTGACATTCTGTGGGCAAAACCTTTCAAAATCAAAGTAAAAAAAACAATATTAATCGCGTTAAAATAAGATTTAGTTAACGCGTATTTAACGTGTTAACTTGCCTAGCCCCACTTAAAAAGTGATTTAAATACAAGGCCTAATAATGATCTTTGGCACCTATTGACAAAAATACAATTTCTATCATGGATAGATGTGATTTACGGGGCACTCATTATGTTTATATAAAAAGCTTGTTAAGATTAGCCAATCCAAGAATTAAATTACCATCATTTCGAATTGTATTTCTCTCATTGGTTTTATGTAGTTTAGCTCATGCTCTTCCATTTAAAGTCACCCATGGCTTTTATTAGCCGACCAAACAGATTTTTGCATTTCACTCAAGGTAACGATTCAGTTTGTTGGATAAATGACTTAAATGGTTGGTTACTTTTCTGCTTTAAACAAGGCCATAACAAAGAGTTCTTATAGAAAGGATGTGTGACACCTTTTAATTTGACTTGTTTTTTGAGAATTGTGTGCATTATGTGGCCATCTTGGATTGGATTTGATTTTAGGTTTTATCGTTCCAACAGGGAATGCCAAATTATTTGGCAATTGGGTTGGGGTTTTCAGTTTATACATGTACTTTTTTATTTTGTGTTCGCATGTTAATACAGCTGAATCTTTCAATAATTTACAGCTTAAGACTATCGCCTTATCATTATCAAGCTATACTATACTGATTCCTAAAAGTAAAAAAGCAGTTATTACTTCCCTTCAGGGAAACAACTTTGTGACACAGAACATATGAACACTTGAAGTTTGTCCGGAGAATTCGAGAACCGGAGTATTCATAACGAGCGAGCTTTCTGCTTTCCACTCTTCTGTCTACATAGTGGATACGTCTCAATATATGCAGCATTGAGATCCTCGCAAAAGGAGCATCACCCGCCATCTTCGATGTGTTGTTAACAAAAGACCTCGACTTCCGCTGCATACTTTTTGCGTCACGCCTCCTAAACGCTTTGCCAAGGCGACACCCAAAAAGTGTATTTCTCAAGTATGTTGATTTTTGGTTAATTGCGGATCACAAAAACACAAATATTGTTGTTTGTTTTTGAACCGCGCACCAGGATCGCACAGGTGAGCTAAATTACTCTGGATCAGCCAGTCCAAGTGCTGCCGCAAAGTATCGCCATACAGAACATACTATACTGTACTATCCCAATACTCAGAAACGAGTAGAATGAATAGACACTGAAAGAAGAAAGATGTTTTTGTATGATAGTTCATACCTTCTAACAATTGACTGATGAAGTCTAGAAGGATATTTGTTATACATATAATAGTTATGTATGCATTCTTATACATTCTTCCATACTATACATTCTTATTCAGGTATTATTGCACTCCAATATGACTCAATACATGAATACTGGAGCATAAACAAATATTGAATTGTGGGTCTTCATTCATGATACTGTTCCAAAAAATATATCCATTATTGAATTTTATTGCAAATTACTGAGTTAAAATTACCATAAAATGTCATACACAACGTCACTCATATATGAAGGAACACGCATGATGATTTATCTTTTTTTTTTACCATGACGAGCTTAATGTCGAAATGTTGGCTTAAATCTCGACATTTTGAGAATAAAGTCAACATGAGAATAAAGTTGAAATATCAAAAAGACCAGCATGTTGTCGAGGTGACCATTTCAGTCCCTCTGTCAGCACGCAATAGCTCCAGGCATCCACCCAAGCGAGCAGTGGATAAAAAGTAGTCTGCTATTACTTTTGGGTCGTTGCTGGTGTAGGCCTCCATCCACCCAATGTTGCGACTAAAACCCTCAATGCAACCAGTAATTGCAATGCCGAATGGCTTTAGTCTATCGTACCCATCCATATGCCAGAGCGCATTAGGACCTTTGCTGCGATAATATCTGCGTCTCAGAGGCCGAGCACGTCTCTGTTCCACACCCTCAGGATCAAGCAACTTCATCAATTGTATCTTGCGATACAAAGTAGCCTCTGTATTGCACCCGAGTGTAACCACTGATATCCTTGATTCTGCCCATTTCCAGCTATTTCGGTTTGCTAATATTTCAACTTTATTCTCGAAATGTCGAGATCAATGTCGACATGTTTACTTTGTTCTCGAAATGTCAAGATTTATCTCAACGTGATATTTCATGGTATTTCAACTTTATTTGCGAAATTCCGATGACATTTCAACATTAATCTCGTCCTGGTAAAAAATATATAGATATTACACGTGTCCCTAATAACCCGTCGTACCTATAGGCCCAGGTCTCGGTTGACTGGAAATGTTTTTCTTCTTGATTTTTAGAAAACAAGTGTATTCTGTTTTATTTTGTTGTATTATAATTAAGTTGTATTTATTTTGTTTGTCTCTAGGTTATTCTGTTGTGATGTTCTGTGTGCTAAATAGGGATCGACCAATGTGGATTTTTTTTTTACGGCCGATACCGATTTCTTTTCATCAACCTTAGACGATAACCGATACACCAATACCGATTTTCTTGAGCCGATATTTGGAGCCGATACTACCCTGGAAATCGAGAGTTCTCGCGAGAACAACATTTGAATTTGCGCATCGTGTTACTCTGGGAACGATCAATATACATGTGTATATTTGGGCCTCCCCTGGCCCAGAACATTAATCTATCACATCACTGTATCAATATAGGCGGGCCAAAAGCGTTGCTGTTTTACCGACCAGATACGGCAAGAGTCTTATCTATTGGTTAGCTCCACTGGTCTGGAAACGTCACCCCCTGTATTCCTCTGATTGGTCGTAGTGTTATCCAATGTGTGTTATCCAGTGATATTTTCAAATGCATGCTTGGTGCCACCCATCGAGTTGGGCCATTTTCATTACTCGTTGCTAGACCCCACAGCTTTCTAGATGTGGATCTGGATTTCCAGGCTAATGGTGTGTTCCTGAAACCTCGAACGTCAGGCCTCCGAGTCGAAAGTCGAAGATCTCAGTCTCCCAGTCTTCATCTTTCAAAAATCTGAGAGTAGACCGAGAGCAGTGATGACGCTCTCAACAAAATGGCTAAGCCTGTGAAGAGATTTTTCTTTTTGTATTTGAACCACGTAGGTCATTTTAATGTATACATTGTATGGTCTTGCTGTGCGTGCAATACAATAATAATAATAATAATAATACATTTCATTTAGAGGCGCCTTTCAAGACACCCAAGGTCACCTTACAGAGCATATAGTCATCAAACAATGTAAAGTTGTGTTGTTTGTTTTCGGGGTGGTTTGCTAAAGAGGCTAATGTAGCTAACAATAAACAACGACTAGCCAATGAATGCTATGAATGCTCCGAGACCGGAAGTGACGTCAAACGTGCAACTCGGAAGGCTGGCTTCCGAGGATTCAGGAAAACACCATAAGCCTTCCTCAATTTACATCATAGAAATTACACAATGATGATAAAAAATGTTACATGTCTCAATTTAAAAAAATTAACATTTATTGAATTGTCTGTAAATCATGCAGAAGAAAAATAAATAAATAATATAAAATAAAAATCTGCCGATAACGGAAAAAATTCGGCCGATACGATATACGTAAAAAACACAAATATCGGCCAGCCGATTATGTCGGCCAGCCGATTATGTCGGCCAGCCGACTATGTCGGCCAGCCGATATGTCGGATGATCACTAGTCACTTTTCATCGTGCTGTTCCCTTTTCCATTCTGCCCCCTGCTCCCAACCCACCCCGGCGTCCACTGCTGTCACTCCCATGCAGCAGGTGGCTGCTGTGTCTGGCTATGGGGGCATGGTGCGGCCAGTGACCGGGGCTGACGTGGGCATCAGAAGGGCTGAGATCCGCCCGGGCCTGCGTGAGGTGATCCTATGTAAGGACCAGGACAAGAAGATTGGCTTGCGACTGAGGGCCATAGACAACGTAAGTTTGCCGCAGCGAAGGGCCACTTCGGCAGGCAGCTACTATCTGTGTAGTTAAAGAACAGTAAAGGTTGGTAGGTACAGTAACATGGCCGACTTAATCCCTGCACACATTTTCCCCAGACAGCAATACCTGCCTTGTGCAACAACAAAACAATAGGAGAAATGGACATGGAGTCGTCAGTAAAGCCTTCTCTTGTGATACCTGCCGACAGTTGGAAGTCTCAGCTACAGAACTACATTATTATTTATTATAAAGCGTATTACACCAGACTGGGAGATACAAAGCTCAGCCACACTTTGGTTTCATGTTGATACTTACCTTTAAAATAGTGGTCCTTTTTCGTCAATGCCACTGGAAGCCAAGTTATCCATTATATATATATATATATATATATATATATATATATATATAATTGGAAAATGTTGGGGCATTTATTTTGTTAAAACCATGGGATAATAATGCGTCAACGTAATCTTACAATTTAATTTGATTAATAAAAATGTATGCATTAACACACGTCAACACTCAAGTGGTGTATTATCATATTCAAAAATCTTTCCTACTGGCTCTGCTCAGCATAACAATTATTGTCTTTACTTTGAATGTGTGAATTGATAAAATCAAAAGCTTCAACAGGAATGTAAATTGGCTGGATAAACCAATCAGCGGTAAACATCCTGCTTAAATAGAATGCATGAAACATTGGGATTTATTTGCTTTTAATGTTTACATCAATTTAGATGCATTTAACTTTTTGAATATGGGAATATGTTGACTCTCAAAATGGAGTATGCAGGGAATCGATCCATGTATCTCTTAAGATACTCCATACCGACATAACTCTAGGTCATTCAGTGCTTTGGATCTGCTTTTTCTTTTGAACCCATTTATCTAATAATCCTTATATTATATAAGTGTATCCCTCTTGTGTCCCTCCCTCCAGGGGGTCTTCATCCAGCTGGTCCAGGCTAACTCCCCTGCTGCCCTGGCTGGCCTGCGCTTCGGAGACCAGGTCCTCCAGATTAATGGGCACAACTGTGCTGGCTGGAGCCTGGACAAGGCCCATAAGGCCCTGAAGGCCGCTTCCGAAACCCGCATCGAGCTCATAGTCAGGGACAGGTGGGTCATGTATTTAACGCTTTATTGAGGCTTAGGGCTTCTGCGCTTTGTCAACATGAGTCTCATTAGATTCATCACTTGTTTAAATTATCATTTTTGGTTGTTTAGGGTTGTTTCATGAAATTACTAATACTTAAAAAGGGTTAGGGTTAATTTTTCGTCTAGTAGTTACAAAGGGTTTTAATGTAAAAATTGACAAAGATGCAATGCACGAGAGTAAAAGGGAGTACCTAAAATGATAACAAAAACAGCTATGAAGTTAATATGGCAATCTGCATCAACTGCAGCACTAGCTTATCTGATATCAGTTGCCAGAGGCCACTGTAAGCTGTGAATGCTGCTCATGCCCAGGCGTTTTGAAAGACAACCGATGTTTTTAAAATACACTGTATATTTCAATGTTTTTTACAATCATTATTTGTGTTATAAGCGTGGTGAGCCGTACCTATTTTTCGCCAATCCTCCGTTGGGGTACCAAGCGGTCTGAAAGGGTGCTGCAGTAGCCTGGCTATTGACAGACCAAGCTCAATCGTAGATTGCACGTTGGTCTGGGGAAGCTGCTGTCATTTTCTTCAGCCCAAGAGGTGTGATCAATTGGCCTAGTTCAAATAACTCTGTACGCAATTGGCTGCTTGCCGTCGCTTCCGTGACGTCATTGTGTTGAACCAGCCAATAGCGTGCCAGGGGGAAAAGCCAGCTTGGTGATTGGCTCCAGCAAAAACGTATCGGAAGCAGCCTACCAAACCGTACCGTACCGTTTGCTGGAAACTAGGGATTATATTGGCGTTTCCACCGCCAAAAGTTGGGCAGAGTCCCAAAATAAGCTTGCTGAGCTGCTCCTATTTTCGGTACTCCTACGTTGGGGTACCAAGTGGTCTGAAAGGTTGCCAAAAAGGTGGAGCACCACACACGTCACACTTCCGTGCGATAGGGGGGATAAAAACAACACACAGTACCTGCAAAAGGACAACAGCGAAAGGGGAACCCATTCTTTGTGGTTAATTAACTCTGAGGCCCTCTAGGTGTTAGCGGTGTTCTGCGTTGGTGCTGCAGGTGCTGTTGGATTAAATCGCTGTTAATGGCCAGTAATGCCAAGATTGTCACGTTTTAATTAGCAGTACGAACTGGGTAGATGGGAGTTGATACCTCCAGGTGTTCTGGTCCCATAAGTAGCCTATATGCATAAGAAAATCTCGCGCAAAAGTTGAATGTGTCTCAAAGCCTTGCAACACACTGACATTGAATACGCTATAATATAGATTGCACAAAATTTGACTTTGAAAAAAGGCTTGTTGTCCTGTGTTGGGTGAGTAAGCATATTTTAATTGTTAATTAGCATTTATTAGTTTTATATCTGCATTTTCTTTTGCCATTTGTCTCCTTTCTAGACCCTTCCAGCGCACCATCACCATGCACAAAGACAGCTCCGGCCATGTGGGATTCATCTACAAGTCTGGGAAAATCACCTCTCTGGTGAAGGATGGCTCTGCCGCCCGCAACGGTCTGCTGACGGACCATTACATCTGTGAGATCAACGGACAAAATGTTATTGGACTCAAGGTAAGCTGATTACGGTTCCAGTACAATGTTTATCGTACATTGTTACTGCTTACCTCCAGTAGAAATTACCGCCATTTTCTTTGGTTGAATTTGCCTTAAATAAAAAATATGGTAAAGTTTGAATTGTTTTCAAAAGTGAATTTTTTTCAATTTGCAGGATTCTCAAATCAAGGACATTTTGAGCACCTCTCCGACTGCAATGACCATCACCATTATGCCCAAGTTCATCTACGAGCACATGATCAAAAGGTACCATGTTCTGTTAAATCTCCCTAACTGAGGAAATATTAACTCTAGGACAAATCCTGCCATAGTGAGTGCACTGTATATGCCATGGGCCAGACCAGATTTGATACCACTCGAGATGAAACAAGGTTAACATTTCTAAAAAGGTATACGGGTGTAGATTATGTTTTTGTATGATGACCATTTCTGGTTGGCAACCTAGCTTTATGGAAGCATATGTGTAGCAAAATTCAAATGGCAATGCAATTTGCAGGTCATTACATTATGCAATTGACAATACATTGTGCAATTTAATAATGTAATTTCAAAATAGATGTTATTCAATACGTTATTCAAAATGTATTTTAATATGCAAAATCTCAATGAAGTCCTCAATGAAATTTGAAAAAGTTATAATAAAAATAGAATAACATTTAGTCCAATTTTTTGAGTGCCTTTATTCAAATGGAAAAGCTATAGCGCCCTCGTGATTGCAATGCACTTCTCCACGCTTCATGTGTTGCAAAATTAAAATGACATTTCAATTCGTAAAAAGGTTTGGAAAAGATTTTGCAAAGCGTATTGCAAAAGATTTTGCAAAGCGTATCAGCGAATCGTATCTGGGCGGGGACTATGTCACTTCCTCGTCAGCCTAACTAGTAAAGGACGGTTTATAGTCCTCCGTAAAGTGCTGTAGGTAGACACGGAGAGCCTCTCCGTAGCTTACGTGCGCATCCAATATTTTTTAACCATCCGTCGACGCAACGGAGACAGACTGAGACGGCAAGGGCTGTGATTGGTCCTCAAACAAAATAAATTCCGGAATCACTTTGCACCTTATTTACTTTGCACATTAAGGACCAATAAAACACCAAATATGATTTGAATAGCTTTTGAAGTTTATTTACAACACTATTTACATGGTTGCTAGTCATCTTATAAGATCGATCGGGCGGCGAATTGCCACCATCAAGGGGTCTCTGTAGTTACGGAGTAGGATTACGGAGTCGGAGTAGTATACTCCTGTCGTCTATCCTATCTCCCAGAGTGTGCACTCTATCACCTGCATCTGTGTCTTCAACACGGTTGTTCTCCGCATCATCTGCCAAACTTCGGTGCGTAGCGACGATCTCATTCATCGCTGACATCCATGGCTGACGCATACGAACATAAACAAGGAAATTACAAGGAATCGACGTAGTTCCCGCCCAGACGTGATTCGCTGATACGCTTTGCAATACGCTTTGCACATTTTTTTAAAAACATTTTTGCGGCTTGAAATGTCATTTTAATTTTGAAACAAACGGAGCGTGGAGAAGTGCAGTGCAATCATGGGGGCGCTATAGCTTTCCCATTTGAATAAACAATAAAAAATGAGATTCTATTTTTATTGTTATAGCTTTTTCAAATTGAATGAAGGATTTCATTTTCATTTATTAAACTACACTTTGAATCACGTAATTTCAAATGACATTATTCAATTGCATAACGAATTGTCAATTGCAAAATGTAATGACTTATTGAATTGGAAATTGCATTGTCATTTGAATTTTGCTCCATATATGCTTCCATGTAGCTTGGCAAGAATAGAAAATGTCTGAAAATATGGTTGGGAAACAAGCATTCAATCTATCGTTACATGCTTGGAGAGTGTTTTTTTATAGTGACTGATCAGAGTTCATGAAACTGTATGAGTCTTCTTACAGGAAAATGTCCAAGATGTCTTAAAGTCAGATTTGGTCATTCATTGGTTACTTACCCCAATGCTAGTGTTTGGTTGAGCTACTGCTCCAACATGGGGGTAGAAGCTATGTTGTTCAGTTGTTGATGTTTTTCAGTTATATTGTCATACTTTAGTACTAAAGTCACTTCCATCAAAATGACTCTCAAACCTCACTGTCAGCCAAGCAAATGTCATAGATTGGAGTGACATTTGATGAGCATATATTGAATATGCTATAAGTCAACCATTTGTTACATAATAAATACCAATTCAACCAATTGTAATCATGCAAGTCCATAGATCATGTTTATCCAAATGATTTGTCATTTAAAGCAATGGTTTTGAAGCTACCGACTTTTGAACTTTTTACGAAATTTCCACTGTATAGCCAAATCTTTCCTGACGGACATTAAAGGCCAATTTCCACTGGAATCGGCACGGAAGCGGCACGGCAGCGAATCGCTCGCCGAAAATAATAGAAACCATTCAAGTGAACGTAGGCTATTCCACTGGATACGGCACCGGCACGGCACGGAACCGTCCCCAAACCGGCACTTCGTTTACGATAATTGTCTCTTCTATTTCTGAAAGTTGCCGGTTCGCTGCCGTGTCTCAGAACACGACTACAGCCAATCAGTTTGCCTTTGCGCATGAATATTCATGAGCTCACATCGATCCCTATGCAATTCACAGGGTATTGATATATTATACAGTCTATCTATGGTATGGTATCAATAGCTAATCAGTGGCAAAGAAGAAATGAAAGTCTGCGTCGAAGCCTCGCAAGTCCAGTGTCGCGAGTGGACGTTGCCATGACATCTAGAAATCATAGGTCTACTGTATTTAATGGGTTATGTCATGTGTATGGTTGATTATAAGGTAGGCCTATGTATATATATATATATATATATATATATATATATATATATATATTATAATGTATATTATAATATATATGGTTTCAATATAACTCGTGAATAATATTGTATGAATACTTATTATAATTATTCACGTCTTGAGCCATCTGTCGGAACGTGTCCGTGCCGCTTCCAGTGGGGATTGCAGTACGGAACACAGCCGCTTCGCTGCCGTGGCACTTCCGTGCCGATTCCGGTGGAAATTGGCCTTAAGGTTTAGGCATAAATGCATGCTAAATAATGATTGTACACCACATTTCTGATGTTTTTGCTTTTTACCCATTGCGAAGAAATGCGATTGCTTCGATTAAAAGACCACAAATGAAAGTGGGATTCCCAACGGAAATGGGAGTCCCTATGGATTCCCATTTCCCATCCGGCGCCAAACCTTTTCTATACCTGCTTGAAAACTGCCAGTAACCCATAAAGGGCCCTTTGAGGCCATATTTACGTTCTATCCTACATTTCTTTCACTTGATTTAATACAAGATTTGGATCAGGATCAATCCATATCACTACTATGTAACCTTCTCAATCCATTTCCACCTAAAAGTTGTTTTAGGGTTTGTGAGGTATAACATTTATTTCTGAGCTATTTGAAGTTATCATGTGTCAAAGCTACCAACTATCATTAAACATTGATGTGCTCTTGTTCTATTACCAGGATGTCCTCTGGTCTTCTGAGGTCCGCCATGGACCACTCTGTGCCTGAGGTGTGAGAGGACAACCAAGTCTACCCAATCACATGTCTGAAGTCAGGACGTCCACAATCGTATAGGCAGAGATTTTCATCAATGTCTCTTCCCCTCTCAACTTTTTTTTTAACCATTTACTCCTGACCGTGTCTGTAATTGTATCATATAACTTTTTTCATTATTATGTTCGACATCACAATTGTGTGTCGTTAACATGACTATGGCTTTTCTATATTTTATGTGTTTTGCTATCGATCTACTTTATTTACATACACGCCTGTTCCATTTCTACCATGTCCTTGCCTTTCATAATCATGACTTTATTGTCCTTTTTAAAGTTTGGACTTTCTTGTGGTCTGCGCTTTACATGCCTTCCTTCCTTTGTATTACGTGGCATAAAAGACAGTTATATGTTGTTTTTAAAGCATGCTACCATGACTCCAGAGCTTCCTCCTTTATGAGATGGAGACGGATCATAAGGCGAGTGACCTTTCACTTTTGTGTCAAAATGCTGTAAACGCTGGTGATCCTCTATAGTCAGTCCTCAACCAACCTTTCCTTTAAATCAAGGCTGTGCTCCATTCCCCGGACTTGCCCCCCTCGAGTGTGTTTATGGTAAACTCCATTATGAGAATGGAAATATTCAAATTGGCTGCACTCTTGAGGTGTGTGTGTGCGTGTGCGTGCATTTCAATCACACCTACTATTGTTGTTCCAAGGGCCATTCCACAAACGACTGTGGATATGCTGGAGATTCATATCCCTGCCCTTGAGGTCATTATTAGGATTTGGGTTACAGTTTTTAGTTTAATTGTATTAGGTGATGGCACATTTTGAAGGGGATACATTTTACAGAATATGGAGGGAAGCACCAAAGCCCACTACCCTATTTAACTTGAGCTTTTGGCCTTATTCACAAAAGTTGTGTTAACGTCCCCTTGTGAAGCTCAAACAACGCCCTCAGTACACCGTTTTAGGAAAGAAATCAAAGTATGTCATTGCATGCTAGCGTTGGTTGCTATTGGTAACGGAGACAAATTATTTGAAAGTCTAAATGGTAAATGTAGACATTTAAATGTCATTGCGAAGGGAATAGTTAAGCTTGGGAGATTATAAATTGTTGCTGGACAGATCCACTAAGTGCACTTTCCACTACCTTTTGAGTGGTTTTCATTTTCTTCATCGAGGTATTTGTGTTCCCTATTGATTCTGAATACAAACGTGTACTTTCTATTTTAAGTAAAGGGAATTTATTTTGTTTTTATGCAGAGTGTAGCATGGTCAAATCAATGCATTTACCTCTAAATCAAGGGTCCAGTTGATACATTTCGTTCCGTTTTGCTATGCATCGTTAGGGGATCCCCTCTACTCTTTTCATTCTGTGATTGGTGTGGTTAAAAATTACTAACTGTCACAATTTTCCTTCCAACCATTTTTAGAAATGCTGTGCTTTTTGATGCTGTTCATTTTTTAATGCATGGATAGGCATTTTGGATTTTGGAGAAGTAATCTGAAAAAGTAGTCATTACTCTGTACAATATTATAAGAATCATAAAAGTTACGTTTGAATTTAACCCGGATAGTTATTGTAAAACAAACAATAAACGAATAAAGTATTTCTGTTTCTATTTACTTGTCCCTTCTTGGCATAAACTTGGCAAATTAAGTTAAAGTGAAGTATTTGAACATTAAAAGTAATAAAAAAAGTAATAAATAATTATTTTATTTTTGCAGCAATTAGACAGGGATGAATTATTTTGTGCATATCCTAGAAAAAAAAAAGACGGCTAGGACTTTTAGAGTGATGGCACTGGTCTCCCTCTTGTAGAGCCATTCAAGTACAAAGCAACTGTTTGAGACGTCATTCGTAGAATAAAGATAAGCCAACAAAAACAAAGCGCAGACAAAGCTCTGTAGCTGGCAGAAGAATGTTCAGAAGATCTAGAAGTCGGGTATAAGGAACAATTAAACATGGCACTACGACCAGGCACTGCTGAAGGAGGGAAAACAGGCACTGAAAGTTGAAGGAAAGCTGAAATGGAGTCAATCCGAAAGAAAGAAATAGTTCATGGGCCAAAGCCTGAAATTTCACATATTGGTACCATCTGGGTTGGAAAATTCTAGTTATTTTTTAATTGTTAAACATCCCTAGATTATGTTTTGATATGATCACCCTTTCAGAGTGCCAGCTTATTAGTGGTTTTCACCTCTTGAACAGATAGATCCCTATCGTGCTAACGCGGAACGATGAATTCTCCAGTCATCGTGTATAACTACCATTATACTATTATCTCGTCTCCATTGAAATAAACCCACCAATAAATTATTTAAGTGGCCTCCTATGTACTGGAACAGTTCACATTATCAATTTTATAAGGATATATAGTCTACTTTTACAAAATTTGGAGTTTCAAATAATGTTTAGTGGTTCTTTCTTCAAAAACAATATTAAGTTAAATGTAACTAAATAGTACTCCCTCAGTTTGTATATAATCAACCTAGGTCACAATAACTCTGATGTAACTACACTCAAACATATGTTACATGTAAAATAGTTTTGTTTAATTTTTCTTGACATATTGGGAACTACATACAAATATTAGATCCACACCCTCAACCTAGGACTCACCGTTGCCATCATCTGGGTCCCTTAACTCGACAATTGGTTCTTCCTCACTTGGATGATTGGAACAGGTTTGCAGTTTGCACATATCTGTGCACTTCAGGCAATTGGTGAGAAATGTGCAATCTGGTAATTTGCATGACCTTGGGCACTTGCAGGTGAGCAACTGCAACACTCCAGCTTCCCATCATCATCTATGGTCCACCCACTCTCCTTGGGATCCGGCACAGAGGGTTGGGTCTTCAGAGACCGCCTCCATATTGCACCCTGATAGTTAGCACGCATTGCATGCATGAAGAGGCAATCCTTAAACGGTGGGAGTTGGTGACGAAGGGTGTTCACATCTGTTGTGCGGGTGGAATGCACATACATACGGCTTATGAACTCTTACAGTTTCTCAAAAAGCTTATCAGACACATCTCAAGAACATCCAAGCTCACTGAAGGCCTCTTGGTAGGCCTTATTAGACTTAACTAGCTTCAAGGCACCTATGTATCTTCCCACGACCTGCAAAGGCACTGACAGTGTCACAACCAGTGAAGCCATGCATGCCAAGCAGGGCATCAGAGACACCACTTCAAAGCGATTGACCTAGCTTCGTTATGTCCAAGAACCGGGTCTTATTTTGGGTTCCACATTTTTGATAGATCGGACAGTGAATGTTCTTGTTGAATCCTAAGCATAGCACCAACATATCTGTGTCCTCAGCAGTGATGACAACTGCTTTGTAGCCAGACTCTGCTGCATGGAGAGCATGTAACAGCATGCGAGCGTCAGCTTCTTCTTTGGAAGATTTGAGCTCTGTTACCTCCACCAATTGTTATTTTCTGAGTTTGTAGCGGACTTCATCACACGTAACATACAATGTCTAGTTCTGGAGTTATTCTCTGTTTGGGTCCCTTCCATTCATCAACCAAGAATTTGATAAGGCTTGCTTTGTTAGAGGAACTACAGAGCAGTTTCCTCTATTGTTGGATGTTGTGGCCAGGTGCTATGTTCTTGAACTGAATACTTGGTGTACCTCTGTTGGCTCTTTCCGCATCTTTTATGGATGTCTCCTTGTAGTTGTCAAAGACAACATCAATGCGTTGGCTCTTGGCTCCTTCATGGAAGACCTTGGCTAGGGCTGATTCTGCCAGCTGTGCGAAAGTCTTCTCATCCTCATTCCCCTACTGCACCAAGCTCATCCCATCGATGATGGTTTTTGATGATTCTGGGATGACGTATGCAGGAGCAACGCTTTTCTCCAGCTCTCTCGCTAGAGCAGCTCTATTGGTCTTGCGCAAAGATCCATCGCCATTGGCGAGGGCCCATGGCAGAGGGCCAAGGGGATGAGCCAAGACATCACTCATGTGAAGCTGTCGGCTCTCAGCCACTAGGATCATGTGGCCAAACAAGTTTCTATCAGCCTTCCGAACTGCTTGCTTGACTTGTCCTAGGATGCATGGCTTTTTTTGGATGTCAGAGAATGTTTTCAGCTTCATTTTTGACATTTTGTCATGGAACTTTGTAGTTCCAGCTTCTAGTCGTTCTCGTTTGAAAGCTTGTGAGCACCAAGGAGATCTGCTGCTATAGCTGGTGGTGCAACAGTTGCTGTTGACAAGCTGACAACATCTGAGTGGTCTTGACTAAACAGATTCAGGACATCAGCCTCATCTCTTCTGATCCTACGCAACTGTAGATCTGGGTGAGTGAGATGTGAATCACCATGACGCACCATGCCCATTAGCTCTCGCAGGTTGTCACTTCGGTACTCTGATGTCATGTAATACTTGGTGACAGCTGCTGGTTTGAGGCTGAAGCCCTTTGTTCCACCAGGTGTTTGTGTGTCCTCAATTGTCTGGTCCACATGCTACCAATCTGGACCGAGAAACCACATTGCAGGAAGTGAGCATGTACTTCAGGTTGGTCAACAGCTAGTCTTGTCATTGATGCCTAGTAGTAGGGCAGGAAACGGGCGTAGTTCAGCTTGTCATACGCAAAGCACCAAGGAATATGGTGTGGCTATGTTTTGATTGATTAGCAGAAAAAAGAGGTAATGATTATGAATGAAATGAAGGCGATGAAAGTTTTTTGACACTTACCGATTTAATCCAGTGCAGGATGAGCATCTTCAGAAAGGTCCCATAAACGAAGCTCACCTTGCGTGCATGAAATAGCACCCTTTTTAGGCAAAAGGTTCTATCTCCGCATGTTTCTTTGTGAATACATTTTATTTTTTCTTCTGCTGAAAGTAAATGCAGAACTGCACACGATTATGGTCATCCAAATACAACAATGTACTTAAGCGTATACAGCGTAACAAAACGTGTGTGAAAAATTAAACTTTATTTTTACAACATTTGATTTATGCAAATAATTTACAAATAATCTGGTTAATGACAAATTATATCACTGTTAAGATGATATTACCACATCTGCAATTTTGTGAAATTTCACTAAAGCGCTTAGCAGTGAAAACGGTAATATAGCCCAAAATATGAAAAGCTGCTTTTGTGCAAGGGTTATATATATGAATCGACTTATATCACTCCGACAAACAGCTTAGTATAGGTAAAGTTTTACGCCCTGAGATGGTACCAATATGTGGTCTTGCCCATGGACTTAAGCCTACAAATCAAACTCTAAAAGTGCCTAGGAAAGGTGCCTCGATGCAACATTTAACCCTCCTTGGGCAATAGGTTACCCCTAACCAACCAAAAGGAAAGGAGATGTTTGCAACCCATAATCCTTTACTGCGTTAATATTTAAAGCAACAGGCCACCGACAAAGTTTAGCGACTCTAAGCGAAGACGCATGAGAGACGTGGTGAAGAAGAGAAGATAAAGAAATAAAACGTCAACTTCACATTTAAGAAAGACTAATGGGGGTAGTTAATATCAATATCAACATAAATTTAGCCTCTTTTTTCCCACGTGAATTGGAATTTGAGTGGCTTAACATATTCCCGTCGGCCAAGTAGTTCCAACAGTAATTCTCACTGTTGGTATCAACCTGATTGAGATAAGAACTCATGGATCGAAAGAGCGCTTTTTTGCTTGACCCGATGACATTTTCGAACAAAGGTTAAGGAAAGGTTGCATAAAGGTTAGGAGATTTGACTTCCCGAATTTAGATAAAACGAGTCTTACCATCTGCCACTGAGAGAGCACCACCAGTTCAAAGACAATGCTTCTCTCTACACTACTGCCCCCCCCCCCCAATTAGTTGGGTGTCCCCGTACAAATATGTCAGTTGTACGGGGACACCGTACACAGTTGGTTATAGGACTATCTGCTAGGCTGTGATGTGACCTCACTAAGCAGGGGTCTATAGTTTAGGATTATAAACAATAGACCCAATACAATGTAGAACAATTCCTTATCAGAGCTACTTGCCCTATAATTTACTAGAGTACAACATTTACCATGATAAGAAAAGGCCAAATGGCTAAATGTCCCCTTAATGTCCCCAATAAATAGTAACATCTATTTCTTTGATAAATGGAATGCTAAACGCAATGCTTAAGAAATGTCCCCCTTTTTAATTTCATAAATCTGGTCACCTTATTATGAAGCAGGGGCGGTTCCTTAAGCTACGGCCACACCAAACGCGTTACGCGCGTGGTGTGGCCGTACCTTTAGAGGAGGCAACGGAGGCCAAGCCTCCTTGTGATTTAAAAAAATTAATAAAGATTTACGTGATGATGAAATTATTATTAAAAATCTATACTTTTAAAAATTGTTTTAAAAAAGTGTTTATTACTGAATAATTACATGAAAATGTTGAAAAAAAGAGTATGCTACGTCCGGGGCTAGCCACTGAAGGGAGGAAAAGAGGCCAAAACTCACCTTTGCCGCGTTTGAGAATAAAATATAACCAATCACAATTCAGTTTCACTGTTGCAAGGTAAATCATCCATACCATGTTAAACATAGGAAAGGTGGCCAGCCGCGTCTTGCAACTGTAACACTGCTGAAATTGGACGACAGCATCTGTCAATCCAATCTCCTGAGCCAATTGGATGCAGTCAGCAGCCAACAGGCATCTACCCCCTTTACCCAGGTGAACTAAATCACCTAATCAAGGAGTCAGGCAAAAGGCAGCAGGACAGTCATTCCAAAAACTAGGTTGTCGTCTTTTGGCGAGGCTAGACCCACGGTACGCTGGAGCGCTGTTTCCGGGGGGTACAGGGTAGAGACAAACTTTTTTGAGCTTGGGGGTTTTTGCACTTGTGTGATTGTGGTTCATAGGAAATAAAGGAAAAGGATATCACTTGGTGGGGGTTAGAGTTAGGTGGTGTTCTAGAGGCGGGTTCCGACCGACGACCTGTATAGGTCCGGAAAGGTGCCCGTTTCTTTTCTTTCTCTTTTATTATTTTTCCCGTCTTTTCCATCTAGTGTATAGGATGACTAAAGGGAGTAAAGGTAGGGGGAGGGAGGTAGTGAAGGTGGTAAAACAGAGGCAAGGTGCTAAGAGTCAGGGAATGGTAGCAGCCTGGGGAGGCGGAGGGAAAGTGACAAGGGTGGGAGAGCAGCAAGATAGGAATAAAGTGTGGGTAGATAAGAAGCAGGTGGTGATTTTTGTTGTTGCAGTGATAAACTCCACAAGAGACTCCACATCAAAGACAACGAGCATACAGATAATAGCTAAGGCATCCAAAGATTATTTGGGGATGGAAGGGTTAAAATGGGAGGCTTTGGTAGCCGAGATAAATACACAGAGTAGTCAGGAGCCGGTGAGAAAACATCATAACCATGGTGAAAATTCTACAGTGGAATGCTAGGAGCTTGGTGGCAAATGGCCGGGAGTTTAAATATTTTTTAAGAGAAATTAAAGGAAAACCACAAGTAACATGCATTCAAGAAACGTTTTTGAAACTAGTGTTATATTTAGTTATTTATGGATATGTAGGCATAAGAAGAGACAGGAGTGAAGGTGAAGGGGCTGGTGGAGGGTGTGTAACATTTATTAAGCAAGGTATATCATACAGCATCTGTCAATCCATATACACCAGATAGGGTATTAGAAATTGGAACGGAACAAGAGTATATAGTGGTGGAGGTATGGGAGGGGGGAGAGGAGTTTGTTGTTAATTACTATAATCCATGTAAAAGGTTAGAGAATGATAAGATAGTTAGGATTAAAGGTATAGAAAGACACAAGATAATATGGTGTGCAGACTTCAATGCTCATAACACAATGTGGGGAGGGAATCACACACACGAATGGAAAAGTGATTATTAAGTGAAGAGTTAATGGAGGAATCTTGTTTGTTTGAATGATGGGAGGGGGACAAGGATGGATATAAGAACAAGTAATGAGGCAGTGTTGGATCTGACATTGGTGTCAGTAAGTTTGGCAGGGATCAGTAACTGGGAGGTTTTGACAGGTAAATCTTTAGGTAGTGACCACTATGTGTTAGTTTGTTCAGTAGGAGGAAGAGGAGAAGTGAATGTTGGAAATGGAATTCAGAAATGGGTGTATAGTAAAGCAGAATGGGATACATTTAAGTTGGTAAGTGAAGAAGTAATGGTTTCAGTTGATACTAGTGGAGATATAGATACAGTAAATAACAGTGTTACATCAGCAATTATTGCTGCAGCAAGTAAATCCATTCCAAGAAGTAAAAGTAGAAGGGATAGGAAGTTAGTTCCTTGGTGGACAGAGGAGTGTTCCAAGGCAGTTAAAGCCCGAAACAAAGCATTTAAGAAAGTCAAAAGAGAGCATAATACACAAAGTCTGGAGTATCAGAGGGCACAGGCACTGGTAAAGAGAGTTACAAAGAGAACACAGAGGGTAAGCTGGAGACAGTTTTGTGGTAAGATAGGAAGAACAACACCGGTAGGAGAAGTGTGGGGAATGATAAGGAAGATGGGAGGAGATGGAAGAGAGTGGGAGTACCCAGTGATTACATTAGAGGAGCAAACTGCAATATGTGATAAAGATAAGGCTGATTTGATGGCCAAATCTTTTGCTAAGGTGCATAGTGTTGATCATTTGACAGTGGAAGGGAGAAGGAGAAGAGAAATTACTTTGAGTAATTATCCTGAAGTGCTAGTTAGGAGAGTAGATACTAGGGAGAAAATAGATGATGGAGTAACAATGGCAGAGCTTGTGAGAGCAATTAAAAAAGCTAAGCCCTCAGCTCCAGGGGGAGATCAGGTAAAATTGTTAGAACTATATAATAGAGTATGGGTGGAGGGAAAGTTACCAAGTGTATGGAAGGAAGCAGTGGTGATTCAGATTAGGAAACCAGGGAAAGATCCAGGTAAACCTTCTAGTTATAGGCCAATAGTGTTAACGTCTAATATATGTAAAATAATGGAGAGATTGGTGACAGAAAGGTTAACGTATGAGCTTGAGAAGAAAGGGTTGTTGACAAGTTGTCAAAGTGGTTTCAGAAAAGGGAGACATATGATGGATGCAGTGGTAAGGCTTGAAAATGAGACACGGAAAGCACAGGCAAACAAAGAGTCAGTAGTGGTAGTGTTTTAGTTATCGAAAAAGCATATGACATGATGTGGAAGGAAGGTTTGTTAATTAAGTTGTTCAAGATGGGAGTAGGTGGAAGGGTTTTTAACTGGATAAAGATTTTTTTGTTTGACAGAAAAATACAAGTCCGGATTGGGTCTGAAATGTCAAATAAGTTTTATTTATTGTTTAGAATCATGATAAATGATGTTTTTTCAAAAGTTCCAGAGGATATAGGAAGTTCACTGTTTGCAGACGATGGGGCTTTGTGGAAAAGGGGAAGAAATGTGATGCATATTATTAGTAAAGTCCAGTCTGCAATTGATGGGGTGACAGAGTGGGGATTTGACTGGGGGTGCAGATTTTCAGCAGAGAAAACTCAAACTGTATTTTTCACAAGGAAAAGAATTGAGGATGGGATGAAATTGAGGATGCATGGGAAAGAGTTGGATCATTTAAATATTTGGGAGTTATTTTGGATTCTAGGGTAACATGGGCAGACCATATTAGGAAGATAGAGGATAAATGCAAAAAGGTAATAAATGTGGTGAGATGTTTGAGTGGTAGGGATTGGGGAGCGAGCTGTTCAGCTTTAAAGACTATATATGTAGCTATGATTAGATCTGTGCTTGATTATGGGTGTATAGTGTATGGGTCAGCCGCAGTGTCTCTCTTGAGAAAGCTGGACGTGATTCAGGCAAAGGCATTAAGGGTATGCAGTGGGGCTTTTAAATCATCACCAGTGCCTGCTCTGCAGGTAGAAATGGGGGAAATGCCACTGGAGTTGAGAAGGAAACAATTGATGGGAAACTATTGGGCAAATTTGCGAGGGCACAGTGAGTCTCACCCCACAAAAGGAGTGTTGAAAGAGTGCTGGGTTTATGGGAAGTGAGAGAGGAATCATTTTGGTCGGGTGGGGAATGATATAGCGAAAGAGTTTGGTGTGGGTGAATTGAAGCTTAGTCCAACAGTGGTATATCCAATAATGCCGCCATGGAGGATGGTGTGGCCAGAGGTGGACTGGTTTGTGTTGGATATAAAGAAGAGAGAGAGAGAACAGATAGACCTGGCTAGTGTTTTTAATATACATCTTCTTATAGAGTACAGTGAGTATGTTCATGTTTTTACAGATGGTGCCAAACAACTTGAAACAGGAGTGACAGGGTTTGGAGTAGCTGTTCCATCAAAAAGAATAGAGGTTAATAGAAGAACATCGGATAATTTAAGCGTGTATACAGTGGAGATGTTGGGGGTGCTGGTCGCATTAAAATGGGTGGAATGAAGTACAGTGGAAAAAATTGTGATCTGTACAGATTCAGCATCAGTTTTGGCAAGTATGAGGTCGTTTTACTCAAGTAGTCGCCAAGGTTTGTTATATGAAGTTCTACAGTCAATTACGAGAATCGTTCAGCAGGGGAGGCAAATAAAATTTGTATGGGTTCCAGCTCATGAAGGGGTGAAGGGAAATGAGAAAGCCGATAAGATGGCGAAGAAGGCATTGGAGAAGGGAAAAATAGAAATGAATATCAGTTTAAGTAAGGCAGAAGTTAAAAGTCTGATATGGGAAAAAGTTAACAAAATGTGGCAAGACAAATGGGACAGTGTATATTTGTATAATATTCAAAAAAGTGTTAATGTTAAAATAAGGTATAGTGGTTAGAGGAAGGATGAACACATTTTTATAAGGTTAAGGTTGGGGCACAGTGCACTAAATAAAACAATGAAATTGATAGGAAAACACCCCACTGGGTTATGTGAGGGGTAACAGGTAGAGGAGACAGTGGAACATGTTTTAATGAACTGTAGTGGTTATGGGATGGAGAGGGAAAGTATGAAAAATCAATTGAGAGAATTGGGTATGCAGGAGTATACTTTGGAAAATATTTTAAGATTAATTAAGAGGAATTGTATAAAAGTATTGTTTGGCTTTTTGAGAGAAACAGGGTTATATGATAGGATATAGAGTAGAAAGAAAGTGTGAATGAGTGAGTGTTTGGATATCTTTTATTTTTTTTGATTCATTAAATTGATCAGAAGAGGGCGGTAATGCACCAAGATGTGGATGCCAACCGCCGTTAAACCCCAAGAAGAAGAAGATTCCAAAAACCAGGGGGGAGGGTAGTGTGGGATATTTATAAAGCAAGGTATACATTATAGGGTGTTGGGGAAAGGTAAAGATGTAGAGTTCTTAGTAGTTGAAGTGTGGACAAAAGAAGGTGAGGTAAAAATGTTAACTTTTATAATCCATGTAAAAAACTCTATAGAGGGTATGAATGAACTTGTAGAGTATTTAGGAGGGAAAGTTATACGTTGTGGAGATTTTAATGCGCATAGCACGGTGTGGGATGAGCATAATGATGATAATGGGCTGGTGATAGAGTAGTTAATGGAGAGTTGCAGATAAGTTTAATCGTTCTGTTTGTGACTATTTTAGAGGCAGCAAATGAATCCATTAAGAAGAAGGGAGGTAAGCACAACAAGAGAATAGAATAGAATAGAATAGACTTTATTTGTCATTGTGCATTGGATACACAACGAAATTTGTTTGTGCAACCACTAACAAAAGTGCAGTTGTGCTGGGTGGAGGGTAGGAGTGTAGTGTGATTATTAAGTTCTGTGATGGCCCTGGGGATGAAACTGTTCTGCAGTCTGGAGGTGCGGGCTGTAGTGGCCCGGTAGCGCCTGCCAGAGGGTAGCAGGGTGAAGAGATGGTTTGCGGGGTGAGTCTCATCCTTTAAAATGCTACATGCTCGGCGGAGGCAGCGCGTCCTAAAGATGTCATCCAGGGGAGGCAGTGGAAGTCCAACTATTCTCTCAGCAGACCTTATGACCCGACTGAGGGATTTCCTGTCCTTTTCTGTGCAGTTGACGTACCATGCAGTGATACAGTAAGTGATCACACTTTCAATGCAGCAGTGGTAAAAAGTCTTAAGCAGCTCGGGAGACAGGTTGTTTTTCCTCAATATTCTCAGGAAGTAGAGCCGCTGTTGTGCTTTCCTTACTGTGGCAGTTGTGTTCATCACCCATTTCAGGTCCTCTGAGAGCATAACCCCCAGGAACTTAAAGCAGGAGGTCCTCTCTACTTCCTCACCATTGATGATGAGGGGTTGGAGGTTCGCCTTTTGCCGCCTGAAGTCGACTATGATTTCTTTTGTCTTTCTGACATTCAGGGTCAGGTTGTTTTTTTGACACCATTCTGTCAGTCTGTCAACTTCGTCTCTGTAGGCACTTTCATTTTCATGGGTGATTTGTCCTACCACAGTGGTGTCATCTGCAAATTTGATCACAGTATTTGAAGGATGGGTGTTGGTGCAGTCATATGTGTATACGGAGTACAGCAGGGGACTCAATACACAGCCTTGTGGAGCTCCAGTGCTGAGGGACAGGCTCGAGGATTGGTGAGGACCCAGTCTCACTGTCTGCGGGCGATCTGTTAGGAAATCCTTAATCCACATACACAGGCTGTAGCTGAGGCCCAGATCAAGAAGTTTGGTGATCAGCCGGTTGGGGACGATGGTATTAAAAGCCGAGCTGTAATCTATAAAGAGTAGTCTTACATATGTCTCCTTCTTGTCCAGGTGTGTCAGCGTTGAATGGAGGGCTGTGACGATAGCGTCCTCAGTGGACCTGTTTTCCCTGTAAGCATACTGATGCTGGTCCAGGGAGCGAGGGAGGAAAGCCTTAACGCGCTTCGCCACCAGCCTCTCAAAGCACTTGGCGATGATGGGAGTGAGCGCCACAGGTCTATAGTCATTTAAGGTGCTGATGTTACTTTGCTTGGGCACAGGTATAATAGTGGCTGTTTTAAAACAGGTTGGTACGACCGCTTTGGCTAAAGACATATTAAAAATGTCCGTAAAGACATCTGCAAGCTGGTATGCGCATTCTTTGAGCACTCTTCCTGGAATGCCATCTGGTCCCTCTGCCTTCCTTGTGTTCACAGACCTGAGGATGAGTCTTACCTCCTCTGCTGTTACCATGGCTGTGTGGTCTGTGCCAGCAGGTGGGGGAGCAGCTCCATTATCTAGCCCAGGTGTCTCGAAGCGGGCATAGAAGTGGTTGAGCTCCTCTGCTAAGGAGGCATTGATGTTTGTCGGTGGGTTGCGGCTTCCCCTGTAGTTCGTGATCTGTTGTATGCCTTGCCACACTTGTGTTGGGTCTCTGTTGGTGAAGTGGCCCTCAATCTTCTCCCTGTACATGGCTTTGGCCTGCTTGATGCCTTTTTTCAGGTTGTGCCTGGCTATGCTGTACTGTGCTCTGTCACCTGATTTGAAAGCTGAGTTGCGCTCCCTCAGAAGGGCCTGTACCTCCCCAGTCATCCAGGGTTTCCTGTTAGGGGGAATCCTGCTGCGGGTGATGGTGGTGATATTTTCAATGCAGGTCCTGATGTAACAGAGGACAGCGAAGGCATACTCATTTACATCCTGATTAAAAAACAAGGTCCAGTTTGTTCTTTCAAAGCAGTCCTGGAGCTGTAGAGATGCATCTTCAGGCCACTTCCTAAACGTTTTAATGGTAGCTTCTTGTTTTTTAATGATGGGGCGATATGCGGGAATCAGGGATAGTGACAGGTGATCAGACTGGCCCAGGTGTGCGAGGGGTGAGGCCCTGTATCCCTTTTTAATATTTGAATACACACAGTCCAGAATATTTTTTCTTCGAGTTGCGCACTTTACGTGTTGATCAAAGCAAGGCAGCACCGTCTTGAGGTTGACATGGTTAAAGTCACCAGCCACGATAAAAACGCCCTCTGGATAAGTGGTCTGCTGTTTGTTTATAGCTGCTAGTAGATAGCCAAGTGCTGCATTAACGTTGGCATCTGGTGGGATGTATACAGCGGTTACCACGGTAACGGAGAATTCGCGTGGTAAATAAAATGGTCTGCATTTGACTGCTAGCATCTCTAGATCCGGTGAACAATGCTGATCAATGACAGTGGAGTTTGTACACCAGTCCTTATTTACATATGTACATAGTCCTCCTCCACGGCTCTTACCAGAAGCCTCTGTTCTATCGCTGCGATGAAGTGAGCGACCTGCCAGCTGCACTGCTGCATCTGAGATCCCCGAGTGTAGCCAGCTTTCCGTGATAACGACGATGGAGCTGTCTCGTATGGTTGACCGCGTCGATATATCTAGATGAAGCTCGTCCATCTTATTTCCTAGAGACCTGACATTTGCGACGTAAAGACTAGGCAGTGGTGGTCTGTTTGGAGCCCTTTTGAGCCTAGCCAAGTCGCCAGACCTGCAACCTCGCTTCTGTTTACGTTCCCTCCTCCGTCTTCGGGGTATGCCGCTCGGTGTATCTATCCATGGAGACGCCGGTGTTCTTGCTATTCCCGGAGGAATCCCATGCGAGTGTTGAAAGGCACTCGTTATCGGAATTTGGCATGTTCTACCGAAGTGAAATAAAAACCTCTCTGTTGTAGACAATATTTGACGATTGATTTGGTTTCATTTGACTGATTTCACTGCATTGTTTTTGGGAGCACTGAGCCGCTGCGACTATGCGCGCCGCCATGGCAACGCATAGAAGTGTTCCATGGTGGACTAAGGATTGTGATAAAGTAATTAAGACTCTAAATAAAGCATTTAAAATGTTGAAACGAAATCACAGTTTTCAGAATCTTATTGAATACAAAAAGATGCAAGCAAGTTTAAGAAGAGTAATTCAAAATGCAAAAAGGGAATATTGGAGGTCATTTTCTAACTCTGTGGGAAGGGAGACCAAAATATGTAAAGTTTGGGGAATGATCAGGAAAATGAATGGCATTAAAAGAGTATGGATACTGTTACGTGTCAATATTTATTTGTCTGTCCCGTTGTACGTGTCTGCCAGGTCTCTTTAAGTAGCAGCCTCCTGAGTGGTGATTGCGGACACCTGCATGAGGCTGTGGGTGCAGCCTGTATAAGTGGAACCTCCCTCCGGCTCTCTCTCTCTCAACTTCCTGACAGGATCCCAGCCTTTGTTTGTGTTGTACTTCTTCTTGGTTGTAAATAAACACCTTTTTGCATCATACTTAGTATGGTGTCCTTCTATGTGTTATGTGTTGTGGCCTTGAGCCGGTCGTAACAATATCCAATCTTATCTAATGGGGAAATTACAGCAGTGAAAGATAAAGAGAAAGCAGAGATGTTGGCAAAAACTTTTGTTAAAATTCACAGTTCAGATAATATTAGTGAAAAAGGAAGGATAGGAAGGGAAACTACAATTGCAGATAAGGAAGAGTTATTAGAACAGGAGGAAGATATTAATGATTTACTTAAACCATTTACAAAGATAGAATTGAACCGATCTCTGAATAAAACAAAGATGTTAGCGCCAGGTAAAGATCAAATGTTACATCATGTTAAAGCATCTAAATGAATCAGCTAAAGAGATTCTTTTGAAATTATTTAATAGTGTGGAAAACTACCGCTAAGGTGGAAGGAGGCAGTTGTAATTCCAATAGGGAAACCAGGGAAGGACTTGACAAATCCAGGGAATTGTAGACCTATTGCTTTAACATCCAACATGTGTAAAATAATGGAAAAAATGGTTAATGAAAGGTTAACATATTATGTAGAAGGCAAAGGATATTTATGTAAGTACCAGAGTGGTTTTAGGAAGGGTACAAACACAATGGATCCAGCAGTATGTTTAGAACATGATATAAGGATGGCACAAATAAACAAAGTGTAGTGGCTGTGTTTTTCGATATTGAGAAAGCGAATGACATGATGTGGGGAGAAGGACTATTAGTAAAACTTGGTAAATTGGGTATTAAAGGTAGAATGTATAAATGGATTAAGGATTTTTTATTTGGGAGGGTTATACAGATACGAGTCGGGAATCAATTCACAGGAAAATTTGGGATTGAAAATGGAACACCTCAAGGGAGTATTCTAAGTCCTCTATTATTTTCTCTTTAATGATAAATGATGTATATGAAGATATAGTAAATGAGATGGGAGTTTCACTTTTTGCAGACGATGGGGCAATATGGAAAAGGGGAAGAAATGTGAGCTTCATAGTGCAGAGATTGCAGAGGGCTATAACAAGGGTAGAAGAGTGGTCATATAAATGGGGTTTCAAGTTTTTTGTGGAAAAGACAAAGATAATGTTTTTTACTAGGAAGAAAATTGGGAGTGAGGTTAAGTTAAAAATATACAACCAGGAGTGGGAGAGAGTAAAACAATATACATTTTTAGGTTTATGGTTTGATGAGAGGATTACATGGGCTGTACATATTAAGAAGGTTGTGGACAGGTGCAAAAAAATAATTAATGTAATGAGGTGTTTAGTTGGGTATGATTGGGGGGCAGATAGAATAGTGTTAAAGGCTATATACACTGGGTTAGTCAGATCTGTGTTAGACTATGGGTGTGTAGTGTATGGGTCAGCTGCAAATACATCTCTTAAAAAAATTGATAACATACAGTATCAGGCTTTGAGGGTATGTACATGTGCAATAAAAACAACTCCCCAACAGCAGCACTACAGGTAGAAATGGGGGAGATGCCTCTAGAGTTGAGAACAGTAAAGTTGTCCTTGAACTACTGGATTAACCTACGGGGCCATAGTCAGGATCATCCAGCACAAAGCACTTTAAAACCGTGTTGGGAAAAGGAGAGAAGGAAAACAAAAAGTTTTGGATGGACAGCAAACCAGAGAGCAGTTCAATTTAGAATAGATCAATTAAACGAAGTTCCTACAGTACCGATAACTATAATTCCACCTTGGATTTTGCCAGATGCTACAGTTGATGTATCATTATTAGAAAACAAAAATTGTATCATTATTAGAAAACAAAAACAGAAATAAACAAGTAATACAGGAGTACATAGACAAATTCTATAGCTATGTTCAAATTTATACAGATGCGTCGAAGGACTCAGGTAATAAAGTAGGGGTAGCTTTTACTGTACCGGAATTTCGAGTGAAAATAAGGAAGAGGGATAATAATGAGTTATAAGTTTATGCAGGTAAACTGCTGGCAATACTGTTGGGCAAGAAGAAGAGACCGTAGAACATGTTATAATGCAGTGTGAGAGATATGAGGAAGACAGAAGGCGAGACATTTTACAAAATAATTCCCATAAGTGTCATTAAATTCTATTTCATTT
This sequence comes from Gadus macrocephalus, assembly GCF_031168955.1. Taxonomy (NCBI): domain Eukaryota; kingdom Metazoa; phylum Chordata; class Actinopteri; order Gadiformes; family Gadidae; genus Gadus; species Gadus macrocephalus. Next base: position 7,283,503 of record NC_082382.1, on the reverse strand, counting down.
TCTTAGGGTAACTAATTTGTTTTTGAAAATATAGGTTCTAAAGTATTTTAATCATTATTATCTTTATTTTATTTTATTTTTTGAAGCGAGGTTGTTATTTATTCCACACTCCATACCAGTAGATGGCGGTAATGCATCTTTAAGTTGTTTGCCAACCGCCAAATAACATGACACAAGAAAGACAAGATTCTAAAAACCATTCAAGGAGAACTTTTGAAGGAGGAACTTCTGTTCAACCCATTCTAGGGTCCATCCTACAGAGAATTGAGTCCCACAAGGGAGTGTGTGCAGTCCATTACTCTTTAGTATTATCGCAGTATACTCACAGACATACCATGTATGTTATCTTAAAATCATTATAATTGTGCTGGTAGGCCTAAGAAAAGTAGCTGTATCAGCCAAGCAAGATAGCAAACTAATTGCAACTGTAGTTCGTTAGCATAAGCTGCCTGAGCTAGTAACCTGGTCATCAATATTCAATACTGACGTTTTGAAGTGATGAATTGTACTGCAATAACGCTAGAACAAGAAGAGAGCCCAGCTGGCTTTGGGGTCGATTATGTCCCAGGTCCTAGAAGCACAGGATGTGGGATATGTAGGGTCAGCGGACGTCCTGCTGCTAGAGGCAGGCGGCCCAGGGGCAGAGCAGGGGCAGAGGAAGGGGACGAGGTCGCGGTCGGAGAGGTCTTGACAGGATAGGGAAAGAGGACATGGCCCTTGTGGAAACACTCAGGATTCAACCAATCACAAATGAGTAGGTATGTTTATTTCATGTCATACTTGTACAAGTATTTGTACATTTCCTGACCAGGTTCGAATCAGAAACCTGAACCTAGAAGCTTCCCACCATCTGCTGGAGCTGTGTTTGGAACGGGAACCATCCCTCATCTTTGACCTCCTGGCCATGTCCATCCCTCATCCCACATCTGACCCACAACAGCCTGGTCCCAGTGACCCACAGCAGCCAGCCTGGTGACGCCTCCGGATATAGAGAGGAAATGCTGTGGACGACTCCTGTGTCTCCATGCTGCCTCACATGGACACGTACATAATGCAGGGTGGGGTTTTGCGGCTGGCCAGGAGGATCTGGAATGATGTCCGTGCTGTGGCTGACCGTCCAGACCCAGGGGAGGACAACAAACAGTTTAGGTCTGCCGCCTATAGGCAGTTTATTGTTTGGCAATACGGAGCACTGGCTCGGGGACGCAGGGTCGTCATTCCTAGTTGTTGTGTCTGGAGGATACGGGACAAGTACCCAGACACACTTGGACAATATGTTGGCTTCCTCACAAGGAGACTTTAAGCATCATTATTATTTATTTTTTTAAAAAGACATGTTCACTTTATATACACACACACACAAGTCAATTTCCTGTTTTTATGACCCATCTTTTCATTGTCGGTTACAGCAGACATCAAAATAACTATAGCATAATAACAATGCACATTCAGCAGGTGTAATGTTGGATAAAAGATGAGGGCAGATGCGGTAAAAAGCTTTTTTATTAAAAACATGTAGTCCTGGCGTTCGAGGACTACATGCAACACAAGTGCAAGTTTAAAATAAGTATAAAAGCACTGCATAATAAAATGCCTTTTTAACAGAACAATCGTGCAACTGCATTGAAAATATGTCAATTATAAAATAATTGATCATAAAAAATTATATACAAAATCCTAAAAAAAAATATATATTTTGTAAGAACCAAGTGTCTAAATAATACAAAATTGTGAAGAACATTTAGATCTAATATTTACGAATATCAAAAATAAAAAAAGTGAGCAGCATAATACTGTTCCAACCAGCTGCCAGCAGCTGAAAGTCAGCTCCAGTTTAGTTAGCATGTGACCTCCAATCTCTTCTATGGTCTTTAACTGCATTCCTTGCCCTGTTGAAAGAATAAAGTAATTATTTTTAATTAGTGTTTAATTTCCCTTTACTTGGGATATGTACTGTATCGTGTGTAGATAATATGTCAAACAGGTTTCATTCCATACCTACTCCTCTGTGGAATTGGGTTTGCTACAGGTCCTTGGTTGTGGGGGGTGGGATGCTTGCAAGAACCCCATATTGCCGTGGGTCATTAGGCCTTTTTTGTCTGGTCTTTGGCAAACCCTTGTCTGATGTCAGCCGGGCTTCTATGATAGCACTCTGCAGGTCTGCGATGTATCCGTAGACCTTCACTGTCTTCACTGTGTATAGACTCCAAGGGCCTCATGTACTAAGGTTGCGTACGCACAAAAACGTGGCGTACGTCCTTTTCCACGCTCACGTTCAGATGTACAAAACGTGAAATGATCGTAAAAATGTGCGGTCCCCACGCCAGCTCCAGAGCTGTCGTACGCACGTTTCTACAGCTATTGTTCCTTTGGCGACACTTAGAGGTGACGCTGGGAAACTGGGAAAAAAGGTGAAAACAATGACTCAGAGTGATTTGCACATCAGAGACACACTAATGAACAATTAACACACCTTGCAATTATATGGGTGGCTATAAAAGCATGCGCAATGGATGAAGATTTTTTTTTAAAAATGGCTGCGTTAGCGTTGTTAGAGGACATCGCAAATGGTCAAATCCGAAGGGCGCTGGAGACGCCGGGGCCGACGGAGCAACCCGTGCCCTCTCCTTGCTTGTCTATTCAAAAATAAAAAATGTAAGTTAATAAACACGAGTCAAAGTCTTTAATATCCTGGCATCTTTACGCACGACTTATGTGTATTGCAAGCAGCCAATTGTATGACCAGTATAATTACAGCATTTATGACTTCAGCATATTTACCTTGGGGATGATCGGTGTCCCCTTCATGGGCTCCCACCACTCCGGTGAGAGCTGTGTCACCGATCAAAGCGGCCACTCTCAAATCGAAGGGGGAGAGTTCCCCCACTCCCGTCCCCCCACCTGTTGCGGTCACGCTTCGGCGGTGGGCAGAAACCCTCCGCTTCACCTCCACCTTGAGGTCTGACCACTTTTTTTTAATTTCAGAGTGTGTGCGCTGCTGAGACCCCACTGCATTGACGGCCTCGCAAACACACTCCCACTCACTTCTCTTTTGTTTTGCATTTATCCCTGTTGACAGGGTTCCAATAGCATATGCTTGCGCATTTCTACCTCGTGGAGCAAAATCTCGAGCTCAGACTCCGTGAAGTTTCGTTTTTTGCCTCTGTTCATGGTGCCAGGTGATCGGATTAAGAGGTGAATCTCAGGTCCAGAGGCCTATTTAAATGAAATTGCATATTTAAATGAGGGCGTGGACAGGGAGGAGTTTGGCACCTCGGCATGTGCGCTCAATTCCACGTTGATCGAGATGTACAAAAGAAACGTGCTTGGATCCATGCGTTCGCACACTTTGATACATCTGAATTTATTTGTGCGTAAGACAGTTTCTGGGTTTTGGCGTACGCCAAGTTTCAGTATGAAATCCACGCAAGTCTTAGTACATGAGGCCCCAAGTCTTGGACTATTTATCGTACAGCTTGCAGTACCTGACACAGGATGAAATAATGTCTCAATGTATCCACATCAGTCATGTAGCTTAGAATATTGTAAATAACTTAACATATCAAATCTACTGAAAATGATTGAAAAGGTGCTCTATGGAGCCATCAGCCTTCCTCTTCACCGGTCTGTGAACATGATGGTTGTAGTCCAACGCTGCTAAGAGGGTGCGTGCTTTGTAAACAGGGGGGCTAAAGCGGAATCGCTTGCTGGCATACATCAGTATATGATTATGGAAGGATTCCAGCTCAGCGGTTGACCTTACCGAATAAAAGAAACAGATGTTTAAGCTATGACCCCACATATATACAGATATAATAGAACTTTAGTGCTCATTTGAAAGTGGCTATGAATACAGCGTTATAGATATGCTTGTAAGAGCCATTACCATGAATAGTGTTTATAACACCATGGGCCCAGTATTGTGGCAAGTGTAAGACAGTGTATAGCAAGCACCTCAGCCAAGTCATTAGCCTGAGCACTGTATGTCAAATGCCCGTGTAGCAGGGCTTAGCCACTTACAATAACCTGTCCACATATCCTACAGTAGAACAGAACTGCATTATTTCTTATTGTGTTGTTTTTTTTACACAATAAATAATACCTATTTTGTCATTATATAAATTCTAGTCCTCTCCTGGAACCGTCACCTTATCGTGGTGGAGAGGTTTGCGTGTCCCTGTGAACCTGAGAGCTGTGTTGTCTGGAGCCTTGTGCTCCTGGTAGGGTCTCTCATGGCAGAGTGGTCTCAGGTGAGGGGCCAGACTAAGAATGGTTCATAAAACTCCAATGAATAACGGAAAAAGAGGAGATGTGACCCGGCCCGGAGGAAGCCCGGGGCCCCCGTCTGGAGCCAGGCCCAGACGGAGGGCTCGATGGCGAGCGCCTGGTGGCCGGGTTTGCCACGGAGCCCGGTCGGGCACAGCCCGAACAAACTACGTGGCACCCCCCCCTCTCTTCATCCCATGGGCCCACCACCTGTGGGAAGACCCGTTGGGGTCGGGTGCGCAGCCACATGGGTGGCAGCGAAGGTCAGGGGTCTCGACGGACCAGACCCGGGCGGCAGAAGCTGGCTCTGGGGACGTGGAACGTCACCTCGCTGTGGGGAAAGGAACCGGAGCTTGTGAGGGAGGTGGAGCGCTATCAGTTAGATCTGGTGGGGCTTACCTCCACGCACAGTCTCAGCTCTGGTACCGTACTCCTGGATAAGGGTTGGACTCTATTCTTCTCCGGAGTTGCCAAGGGCGTGAGGCGCCGGGCGGGTGTGGGGATACTCATAAATCCCCGGCTGAGCGCCGCGGTGTTGGAGTTTACCCCGGTAGACGAGAGGGTCGCCTCCCTGCGCCTAAGGGTTGTAGGGGGGAAAACTCTGACTGTTGTTTGTGCGTATGCACCAAACAGCAGCTCAGAGTACTCGGCCTTCTTGGAGACCCTGAATGGAGTCCTGTATGGGGCTCCAGTAGGGGACTCCGTAGTTCTGCTGGGAGACTTCAACGCCCACGTGGGCAACGATGGAGACACCTGGAGAGGCGTGGTGGGGAGGAACGGCCTCCCTGATCTAAACCCGAGCGGTCGTTTGTTATTGGACTTCTGTGCTAGTCATGGATTATCCATAACAAACACCATGTTCGAACATAAGGGTGCTCATAAGTGTACCTGGTACCAGAGTACCCTAGGCCGAAGATCGATGATCGATTTCGTGATCGTGTCATCTGATCTGAGGCCGCATGTTTTGGACACTCGGGTAAAGAGAGGGGCGGAACTGTCAACCGACCACCATCTGGTTGTGAGTTGGATCAGGGAATGGGGGAAATTCCCGGATAGACCTGGTAAGCCCAAACGAGTAGTGCGGGTGAACTGGGAACGTCTGGAGGAGGCCCCCGTCCTAGGTATCTTCAACTCACACCTCCGGCGGAGCTTTTCTGGCATTCCTGTGGAGGTTGGGGGCATTGAGCCGGAGTGGGCGGTGTTCAAAGCCTCCATTGCTGAAGCTGCGGTGGCTAGCTGTGGCCTCAGGGTCTTAGGCTCCTCAAGGGGCGGTAACCCTCGGACATCGTGGTGGACTACGGTGGTCAGGGAAGCCGTCCGACTGAAGAAGGAGGCCTTCCGGGATATGATATCCTGGAGGACTCCTGACTCGGTTGCAGGGTACCGACAGGCTCGAAGGGCTGCAGCGGCTGCCGTGTCGGAGGCTAAGCAGCGGGTGTGGGAGAAGTTCGGAGAGGCCATGGAGAAGGACTTTCGGTCGGCACCAAAGTGTTTCTGGAAGACTATCCGGCACCTCAGGAGGGGGAAACGGGGAACCATCCAAGCTGTGTACAGTAAGGATGGGACTCTGTTGACCTCAACTGAGGAGGTCGTCGGACGTTGGAAGGAACACTTTGAGGAACTCCTGAATCCGAATAACACGCCCTCTATGTTGGAGGCAGAGCTCGAGGTTGATGGTGTTTCGTCGTCAATTTCCCTGGTGGAGGTCACTGAGGTAGTCAAACATCTCCGCAGTGGCAAAGCCCCAGGGATTGATGAGATCCAGCCAGAAATGCTAAAGGCTCTGGGTGTTGAGGGGCTGTCATGGTTGACACGCCTATTCAACATCGCGTGGGAGTCGGGTACAGTGCCAAAGGAGTGGCAAACCGGGGTGGTGGTTCCCCTGTTCAAAAAGGGGGACCAGAGAGTGTGTGCCAATTACCGGGGTATCACACTTCTCAGCCTCCCTGGTAAAGTCTACTCCAAGGTGCTGGAAAGGAGGGTTCGGTCGATCGTCGAACCTCAGATTGAAGAGGAACAATGCGGTTTTCGCCCCGGACGTGGAACTACGGACCAGCTCTTCACTCTCGCAAGGATCCTGGAGGGGGCCTGGGAGTATGCCCATCCGGTCTACATGTGTTTTGTGGATCTGGAGAAGGCGTATGACCGGGTCCCCCGGGAGAAACTGTGGGAGGTGCTGCGGGAGTATGGGGTAAGGGGGTCTATCCTCAGGGCCATCCAATCTTTGTACTCCCAAAGCGAGAGCTGTGTTCGTGTTCTCGGCAGCCAGTCAGTTTCGTTCTCAGTGGGTGCTGGTCTCCGCCAGGGCTGCGCCTTGTCACCAATCCTGTGTGATATACATGGACAGGATATCGAGGCGTAGTCGTGGTGGGGAGGGGTTGCAGTTCGGTGGTCTGAGGATCTCGTCACTGCTTTTTGCAGATGATGTGGTCCTCATTGGATCATCGGCCTGTGACCTTCAGCACTCACTGGATCGGCTGGCGGCCGAGTGTGAATCGGCTGGGATGAGGATCAGCACCGCTAAATCTGAGGCCATGACTCTTAGCAGGAAACCGGTGGATTGCTTACTCCGGGTAGGAAATTAGTCCTTAGCCCAAGTGAAGGAGTTCAAGTACCTCGGGGTCTTGTTCGCGAGTGAGGGTACTATGGAGCGTGAGATTGGCCGGAGAATCGGAGCAGCGGGGGCGGTATTGCGTTCGCTTTACCGCACCGTTGTAACGAAAAGAGAGCTGAGCCGCAAGGCAAAGCTCTCGATCTACCGGTCGATCTTCGTTCCTATCCTCACCTATGGTCATGAGGGCTGGGTGATGACCGAAAGGACGAGATCGCGGGTACAAGCGGCCGAGATGAGTTTTCTCAGAAGGGTGGCTGGCGTCTCCCTTAGGGATAGGGTGAGAAGCTCAGCCATCCGTGAGGAACTCGGATTAGAGCCGCTGCTCCTTTACTTAGAAAGGAGTCAGCTGAGGTGGTTCGGGCATCTGGTAAGGATGCCCACTGGGCGCCTTCCTTGGGAGGTGTTTCAGGCACGTCCAGTGGGGATGAGACCTCGGGGAAGACCCAGGACTAGGTGGAGAGATTATATCTCAACACTGGCCTGGGAACGCCTCGGGATCCCCCCGTCAGAGCTGGTCAATGTGGCCCGGGAAAGGGAAGTCTGGGGCCCCCTGCTTGAGCTGCTCCCCCCGCGACCCGACCCCGGATAAGCGGTCGAAAATGAGATGAGATGATGAGATAAATTCTAGTGCAAGTTTTTAATATAAATATAAATTAAAATAACCAACGTCAATTTATCAATAAATTCAAAATGTAAGCAATGGTCAGGAATTCAGATTTCCATTTTTTGAAGTGAAATCCAAAACAGAATTTCAACACAATACTTACACAGAACTGATTATAGTTCTGTGCAGTCTTACAGCAATACCAGAAATGGTTGCATGTCTCCTTACTCCAGGTAAGGAGAATTGAACATCCTTTCCGAAGGCCTGCCTTGACACGGAATGGGAAAGAACATTTAAATAAAGCTCAGACTTTGTCATCAATGTTGATTTGGCAAATTCTCTGGAACCAATGGTCAGTGCATTTCATGGTATAAAAAAAACCTGTGACCTTTGTTAATTGTGATCAAAATAAGATTAGATATGTGGTTTTTATCATGTGCACTTTTTTGGAGCAGTCATGCTCACAACAAAGTAGAAATGGCAAACGGCTTGTAATTTGTTTTGTTTTTTCCCTTTTTTTTGGTAGGATACAAAATCTACAAGTGTCACCTGGAGACGTGTTCCAAGAAAATCTCACATCACTGTTTTTGTTTTAAAATAATCATTCGGACAAATCTTTTAATAAAGCACCTAATAAAGTGCCCAGACAGCCCCAGTCCAAAGTCTTCCTCCAGCCACCAGCACAGCCACTCTCCAAATGGTCCACAAGGCCCCAGTCCGCAGTTTTCCTCAAGCCGCCCGCGCAGCCACTCTCAAAATGGTCCACAAGAAAAAAATAAGCTTTGTAACATGGTTCTCGACAAAATAAACATTAAAACCCACATGAGGGGACGCCACAGTTAATCCGTGCCCGATATCAATGCTAATCACTATCTTGATTCTCTTTGCCTTGACCGGATTAGGGTCATTTTTGCTGTAAGGAGAGGCTTCTCTGGACCCTGTGTTCCAATCCATGTCCAGCGATGCACCTGGGGAGCGGAACATCACCTCCGGTGTGAGCCGGAGCAATGCAAGAGAGGCTTGGACTTTCACAGGAGTGGGGTGATGGGTTTTTAATGCGCACATCTGAAATCTGTTTTTTATAGCCCTCCGTCACTTGATTGTGACACAATCCTTACTGATGATTGTAACGGGTTCAAGAAGCGCTGGACACAGGCTTGGCTTCTGAGATCAGGAAGTTCTTTTATTGTCTTTCACAAACGTGTAAACCAAAGACAATTGGATCAAATGTAAATTATATTCTGCTCAACGCGATCTCCGTTGGCGATCGGCTCCTTTCTGCTGCCAATCCTTCCTGGATTCCCCCGCTCACTACCAGACAAAAGCAGGCACATAAGTACAAACACTCCCTGATTGGCCTGAGTGCCGACACCTGCCCGCACTCAGGTCCAATCCCCCCAGCCAATCCGGTGCTCTCCCAACCTGCCCATACTCCCCCTGCAGGCCAGACGTCGCACGTCCCCCCACACACCCCCACCGCCCGACACAGGCCGGGGTCACATCCGGCCGCCAACTCACTCCCCCCCCCCAGAGCGGGAGAGGAAGTCCGCCACGGCCATCTGCGCCCCAGGCCTGTGCACGACCTGAAAATTAAAGGGTTGCAACGCGAGGTACCACCGGGTGATCCTCGCGTTGACGTCCTTCATGCGGTGGAGCCACTGGAGGGGGGCGTGGTCGGAGTAGAGGGTGAACGCGCGCCCCAGCAGGTAGTAGCGGAGGGCGCCGACCGCCCACCGGATGGCGAGGCACTCCTTCTCCACCGTGCTGTACCGACCCTCCCGGTCTGATAATTTCCAGCTCAGGTACAGCACCGGGCGGTCGACCCCCTCCACCTGCTGGGTCAGGACCGCGCCCAACCCCCTATCCGACGCGTCCGTCTGCAGGGAAAAAGGGAGATCAAAGTTAGGAGCACACAGGACCGACTTTCCACAGAGGGCTGTTTTAATAGCCTCAAACGACACCTGACATGGCTCCGACCACTGGACTGTATCTGGGGCTCTCTTACGGGTGAGGTCGGTCAAGGGGCTGGCCAGGTCGGAGAAGTTCGGCACGAACTGCCGATAGTAGCCCGCCAGTCCCAGGAACCGCCTCACCTCCTTTTTGGTCCTGGGCCGAGGGGAGGCCGCGACCGCCGCAGTCTTACCGACCTGCGGCCGGACCTTCCCCCGCCCCAGGTGGAACCCCAGCTATTGAATCTCCCTCCGCCCGATCACGCACTTCTTCGGGTTGGCCGTGAGCCCCGCCCATCTCAGCGACTGAAGGACGGCCGCCACCTGCCGCACATGCTGCTCCCACGTTCCGCTATAGATAACGATGTCATCGATGTAGGCAGCAGCATACGCGGTGTGGGGCCGTAACACCCGGTCCATCAGCCGCTGAAACGTGGCCGGGGCCCCGAACAACCCGAACGGAAGCACCTTAAACTGGTAGAGACCGAGCGGAGTGGAGAAGGCTGTTTTTTCCCGGGCTGCTGGAGACAACGGAATCTGCCAGTAGCCCTTCGTGCAGTCCAGGGTCGTATAATATTTGGCCATGCCAAGCCGGTCCACTAGCTCATCGATCCGAGGCATTGGGTAGGCATCGAACTTTGACACCGCATTCACCCTACGGTAGTCTACACAGAACCGGACCGACCCGTCCGGCTTCCCCACCAGCACGACGGGACTGCACCAGTCACTGTGAGACTCCTCGACCACGCCCAACTCCAACATGGTTGCCAATTCGCGTGGTGGTCATGGTCTGCATGCAGCCCGAGTCCAACAGCGCCTGGTGCGTACCCCGCTGTATCCTCACCGGGATACGGTACGCCTCGCCGGGACCGTGGGGAGGAGACGGGGCACCGGTGACGCGGACGACCTGACCCACCTCCATCATAGGGCACTCCCGCCAGAAGTGGCCAGGCCGCCCGCACCGCCAGCACCCCTCCCCCGCCGCTTGAGCGCCCGTCTGTGGAGTGGGGGTGGGAGGCGACTCATGTGCCCGCTCTGGAACGCCCCCCCATCTCGCCCTCGGCGCCGGGGTTGGTCTGTCCCGCCGTGGGGCAGCCGCACCGGTACGTGGGCTCGGTGTCGGTGGTCGCTGGCGGTGGCTGCAGGTGGCTCTCCGCCAGGACGACCGTGGCGGAGAGATTCTCGGGTCGGTGGTATCGGACCCAGGCGGAGGTCCTAGCCGGCAGCTCCTCCACGAACCTCTCCAGGGCCACTTGCTCCACCACGTCCTCTGCCGTGTTCCGGTCTGGGACCAGCCACCTCCTTGCCTGGTCCATCAGCTGCTGGGCGAAGGCAAAGGGTCGGTCGCCCTCACGGAAGGCCAGCGCCCGAAAACGCCGGCGATGTTCCTCCGGGTAGAGGCCCAGCCGGTCTCGGATGGCCCTGGTGATGGCGTCGTAGTCTCGCTGGGCCCCAGCCGGCAGACTGTGGGCCGCAAGCTGCGCCTCTCCTGTTAGGAGCGGCAGGAGACGGTGCGCCCACTCCGCACGGGGCCACCCTGAGACCTCGGCCACTCCCTGGAAGGTCTCGATGAAGGCTTCCGCGTCGTCTGCCTCCCCCATCTTCGGGACGTGTATGTGCGTAGCGGGTCCCGCCCCCCGGGGTCCTTCGCCGTGTCCGCCGGAGGCGAGGAGCTCCCGGAGCATGGCCCGATCGGCGGCCAAGGATTGTGCCAGGTCCGTGAGCGCCTCGTTCTGCGCCTGGTGGAGCTGGCCTTGTCTCTCCGCCATCTGGGCTAGGTGCCCGAGCACGTTTCCCAATGGGGACTGGTCCATTTCTGTGCGCTCGCCCCTCGTTGGGCTCCACTGTAACGGGTTCAAGAAGCGCTGGACACAGGCTTGGCTTCTGAGATCAGGAAGTTTTTTTATTGTCTTTCACAAACGTGTAAACCAAAGACAATTGGATCAAATGTAAATTATATTCTGCTCAACGCGATCTCCGTTGGCGATCGGCTCCTTTCTGCTGCCAATCCTTCCTGGATTCCCCCGCTCACTACCAGACAAAAGCAGGCACATAAGTACAAACACTCCCTGATTGGCCTGAGTGCCGACACCTGCCCGCACTCAGGTCCAATCCCCCCAGCCAATCCGGTGCTCTCCCAACCTGCCCATACTCCCCCTGCAGGCCAGACGTCGCACGTCCCCCCACAATGATATACTCAGTAACATGGTCCAAAAGAAATGGTTGTCCGAAAACACAAAATAAACTTGTCTGGGTAGACGGGCTAAAGCTGAGTCTATGAAGGCACCACTCAGCAAAAAATTGTTGAATTGGGCAACGATACGTCCAAGATTCATGTATCCATCCTTGAACCAAACATATCGTATTATTCCAGGTTGGGGAGGGTTATGGTAGCATACGATAAAAAGGAACCTGCCAGGATACCTGGCACTGTCCATGTTCGAAGCCGAGGAGGTCATGCCGTCACAAGGCCATAGCAAAATGGCACCTCAATCATACACACAAAGGGCTATTCAAGAATACTAAAAACACTGAGGATCTGATCAATACCATTTCCACACAGAGTGAACCAATACGGAACCAAGACAAATATCCTCCAGAGGGAAAGGCATTGGCCTCACTGATTAAGTACTTGCTTGAATTCAAAAACATTAAATCGGACTTGCCCAAAGATGTCACCACACCAAAGTACTCCTTTCGGGGCCTATTGGTATCACTCAAAAGGCAAAAACAGCTACTTTCACAGGGATTTTGGAAGGTGTGTATGAACAGTCCTACATTTGATCCTGTATTAACAATGTAGCAGTCTGGCATTTGATTTTCTCTTTCCTGTGTTCCCACAGGGTCTTAAAAAGTCTCAAACCGTAGAAGCTATTGCAGATAACATACTGTACAGGTAGTACTCATAAAATTAGAATATCGTGCAAAAGTTAATTCATTTCAGCAATTTAATTTAAAAAGTGAAACTAATGTATTATGTAGACTCATTAAATACAAAGTGAAATATTTGTAACCTTTGTTTTTATTTTGATGATTATGGCTTACAGTAATTCAGTAATAATGCACTAAGTTAAAAACAAAGTGCCCCAAAAATGTACTAAGTACATATACTTGAACCTACTTTTCAGAAGGCTAACATTTCTGTATTTAAAATCCTTTTTTAATGATCCCTGTCTTTCTTATCTTTCAGATGTTACCACATACTGTAAAAAGTGTGGGGTCTGTACGTGGGAGCTGATATCAGGAATAAGTTTGATCAGGGACGTGCACAGGAATTTTGAGGGGCAGTTGCTCTGACCTGAAAAAAGGGCACCCCCAAAAAACAACAACTCACAGGCTATATGAAGGACTGAGAATAACAGGGTCTTTATAATATATTAATACAAATAAGTAAAACACTGAAATAACTACTACTAACGATAATGCAGAAAAACATGATTTGAAGAAGAAGAACATAACATGAACACAAACATAATTAAACAACATCCTATCATGTTTTAAAAATGCAAAGCTTCAAAAGAGAAGCCTTCAGAACCTCTTCTTTGTCGTTTGGTATGTCCTTCTCTATGGACCGCAGGAGGAGGTCAGACAGTCGCTCTTGACCACACTGATTTCGGAGCACATCACTACCCTGTAGTGATGTGCTCCTCTTTGCTGCCTCCTTTAGTTGTCTCTCTCCTGAATCCTCCTCTTTTTACTGGGCATTTCGGCTTCACTTAACAATAACATCAATACCCAAAATAGTGATAAGATTTAGGCATGAACCATTTTGAATGAAAGAATTCATGTGATGCATTACTTCCATCATTTATTCTTCTTGTTAAAACGAAATGTTAGAAACTAACTATCAGCAGACATGTAGCTTAGTTTGCCTACCATAAAATGTGTAGACTATGTGATAACGGGCTGCTTGTCTGCAAGCTAGCTAGCTGTCTGATTATTTAGGCTAAACGTTACGTGGCAAACTGAGCCTGGATTTATGAAGATTGTAATTCATTTCATAAAACGTGATGATGATTATTTGTTTGTTATACATCAAATTCACCTTTTCCGAGAACATCAAGGCAGTCGTCTCACAGGTGCCGGTGTTCCGGTCAGTGTTGCCAGATTTGGTTGAGCTAAATCCGCCCAATCACGTTCCAAAACCCGCCCACTTCAGCAAAAAACCGCCCAATGACGTTTTTCATAGGATTTTTTTTTTTTTGGAATAAACATTAAACGCATGTTGTGGTTCTAGTGTTATATGCGCCAAGAGTTACTTCTAATGGCTGCAATGTTTTAGGCTCCGTCCGGTTGAGGAGTAATAATAAACATCCCTGGGGATTTTACCATATCGACTCGTCCTTCTGATTACGCGGTAACGCTACGGTATTAAACAATAAAGCCCAAATGGCAAGTTCTATTTTATTATCACAGACCGTGCATGTCACAGAAAATGTGGAAAAATGCACTTCCTGTATCCCAGTGCCAGGCCCAAGAATTAACAGCAGTAACATCAACCACCTGCTATTTACATGTACAATGATTACTGGAGACCTGGACATGGAGACCATAGATTAACACGAACATTTACTCTCCACACCAGTGGTGCTGAAAGACGCACAGCACTACAGCTGTACAGTATGACAGCTGTACAGTATGACAGTATGATCACAGATCAAGAACATACAACGCGTGAAAAGACATTTTTAAGCCAGTCAGTAAATGCATTACAACAGTGGATGGAATTAACAAAGTTGTCATGGCGTAAATAATAAACACATAAAAATCATCTTACCTTTACGCAGAATCAGCGTTGTTCATTAACTTGCCTTGAAGAACTTGACTTGAAGAACTTGACTTGAAGAACTTTTAGAACTATGTACAGTCACTTGAAGCCAGGTCAGCTGGCTAATACATGGATGAATCTCCCCAACAACTGCCGGGGAGGTTTGAAGGTCGCGGACGTCCATCCATTTCTGCTCAGGCCAGAGCGCACATCCATGAGGCTGGAGAGGAGCCGTAATCCCATACGGTTTCTTGTGTCATCCTTCAGTAGTGTCACTTGGGAGAAGGCTCTCTCAACGTGAGCATTTGATATTGGCAGAGTGAGCAGTCTGATCACACCGAGGGCTAATTCTTTGAAACACTGGTTTCCTCCAGCATCTTCGAATCCTTCAACTTGCAGCCAAAATGCGTCAATGGGCTGATCACCTGCGAAGCCGGCTGAAGCGATATTTCTCCACTGGCAGTCCAAGGTGTCATTTGCGCACGAGAAAAACTCAGTGGGTAGATCTTTAACTGCTGGCCTATTTGTCGCGGACACCACAGTGGTTGGGTAAAACAGCTCCAGCTTGCGCAGCATTTCCAGTGATGCAGGAAGGCGCATCTGATATTGCGCCAGCACTTCCTTTAAAAAGTCAAGGCACCGCGATGAAATCGTCTCCTTCACTTCTGGCGCTAATGTACTGGCCTCCAAGTGCTGCTGGAACGAGTAACCCAGATCTGTGTCCTGGTGTGAAAGGTAGAGGCTGGAGGATTTCAGGTGAAGCTCCCTGAGACGACTGTCAGTGTTCATGCGTAGTACGCTGGGCTTCACAATTCTCCTCAATGTAGACATATAGAGTCTGTCAAGATCTCTGAACACACGCAGTGAATCTCCCGTTTCCAGCTGAAAACATTTGTTAACATTCTTGATCTCCATCAAGACAGGCCGCAGAAAGTGCATGTACATGCTGTTTGATTTGTCGCTGTACATTTCGTTCAGAATCCTGGCCGCATAGCAGTGCTCTTTGCCGGAAGCCAAACTGAAGTGTAGCTTGAGGGCATCTTCCTGATCTAAAATCCTCTCAATGCAGTCTGCAATCACCAACCATCGGGTTGAGCTGGGTGATATTAATTTAAGTGGACAGCCACCATCATTAATAGCCTGGTACACGCTGTTGTATTCACTCTGGCGTTTTGCAGAATGTGCAAACCAATTGTAGGTTTCTCTGATCATGTATTCCAGGCTGCTTGGGAGCAGTTGCATTGCTTTGTTAGCAACGATGTCGAGTGAGTGGCAAACGCAGCGAATAAGCTGCAAAGTAGGCTGCTTCTCTTTAAGTAGTGAAAAAACAGAATGATTTTTTCCGACCATAACACTTGCGCCATCTGTAGCTATCCCCACCATATTCTTGATGTCCAGTCCGAATTCAGAGAAAAGTCACTATCGCATCTGATATTCCACAAGCATCTGCGTTGAGAAGGTTGACAAGCCCCAGGTAGGTACTCACAAACTTGCCGTGTTTCTGTGAGCGATACTTCACACAAATGCAGAGGAGCTTGTTCACTGATACATCAGTGCTCTCATCCAGGTAAAGAGAATATGGAGACTCACCAATATCCTCTCTTAACTCCTCTCTGAAGTGCGGTGCCAGAACAGATGTTATAACGGCGGTACACTTTGTCCTGTGCATCTTGAATGTGCCCATCTCATCTTGCAGTATATCAGACAAATCATCCACGGCGTTTATGGAGGTGTGACAGGCGACGTAGGTTGCAACCCTAAGTTCACGTCGTTTTTGGTCATCTTTGATTGTTGCTCCTGCACCAGATCCCGTTGGGACAGCAAAGGATTTGACACTGGGCTGACAGCGGGCCTTGTGTTTTTTCGTGGCACCATGTTCTCTCAAGTCGTTGAGGTGGGCTCTTAATTCAACGTTACAATACCTGCAACAAGCTTTGCTGTCATCTGCTGGGGCAGGCGCGATCCACGATTTTAATTCAGGGTCGGTCTCCCATTCCTTTCTATAAAGTTTTTTATATTTCCCCCACTTCGGCATGATGCTTATTTCGCTAACAGAGTTGAGAGAGAGCGGGCTTTTGCCTCAGACTTCTGCGTCGGCGCACAACGGTTTGTTGATGTGACATCACGACGTGAAGTATATTGAAGTATAGGCCTACTGAGTTTTGTATTTGTACTGTTTTTAAACCATAAAATAACAGTTTGGTGTGCTGTTTTCACATTATTAAAAAACCGTCAGATATTAGCAAAAGCAGCCCAAAATGTATATACCCGCCCAATGCATTTTTTCCCCGCGAGATGAAATCAAAAGTAGCCCAATTGGGCGGGAACCCGCCCAATCTGGCAACACTGGTTCCGGTCGCGTGCAGCACTGCAGCTATGTAAAGCAGCTTTCACACGCCGCGCGGCAACTCGCCGCCTCCATTCATTTCAATGGGGGAAGGGTGGCAGAGGGGAGGCGGCAAAAGCGGCTGTTGCCGCGCGGCAGAGTTTGCCCTCCCCCTACTGACTTTCACTCTCAGTGCCCGAACGGAATTGAATGAGGCTACGCTTACTTTATGAAATGTTTCGAGTGGCGATTTTTATTTTCTAGGCCTACATGAAATTCTGCATCCATTAAATGATTAAAAAAAAAATATATATTTTTTTTTTCCTCGGAAGGGCAACCTGAGTCGAGGAGGGCATATGGGCAGTTGCCCAAGCAACCTGAGCAACCCCCCTGTGCACGTCCCTGAGTTTGATGATCATATGATCCTCTCTATTCATCTATGCCTTTTGTTACGGCAATCAGTGCAAGTTACTTTTATTCTTTATTCCTTTAATAAAACCATGGCAGGTTAATGTGGTAACAGTTTTAGAAACGCAATAACCCACTTGAGTCCGTGAGTTATGCTGATTTTACATTCGGCTAAGGGGGTGTAACTGCATTCAGCTCTGCTCCGCTCTGTAGCTGATGACTCCCCTAGCCGTGGTAAAACGAGCATAACTCACGGCCTCTCGTGTGTTATTGCTTACTTTATTTGAATGATGTTACAGAATCACACAGCAGTTGGAAGTCAGGTGGACATTTTGGAGCAAACCAACAAACAAAAATATGGCAGCCATGATGCAATTTTGCATGGTTATCTCCATTTCGAGGCGCCGTCAGCACATGACTACAATTTCTCATGTGTCAACTGTGGAGACCACCCAACTGTAGTGATTATGGATTTGCACAAGAAGGGTGTGTTCAGTATGCCAGGTTAGTATTGATGTCCATCAGGTCTTCCTTGACTCACACAATTTTGTGTCCTTTCTGAATATGTCCTCATGAATATCTTTCAGTGAGTGATGTTGCAGATCCACCACCTGACTTTGATGGTCTTGTTGACCTAGAGAAATTCTGGCTGTCTGTATCTGAGGAAATAGTGTGTCGAGGGTTTTTAAAAAGTAAGTGCAGACTGTGTGGTCAGCCATGCACTCTAACTGTAAGCATATCGAAGAATGTTTTCTGGAATGTATCTGTTACTGAGTGAGGAGTCACTTTTTAATTATGTCACAGGCAACAGTAACAACCCATTTCGTGTTGTACTATCTTATGCAAAATGGGCTCCGTGGATTGGCCCTCGGACCAGGGACAGTGCTTTGGTTCTCCACACAGAGTATGCTAAAATCAAAGCCTCAAAGCCTAATGAAAGCCAAGTAGACATTGACGTCCCAGAAGAGCGTCTTTCAGATGAGTTGATGAAGTTGAAGGTGATTTTATTTGTGTATTTCTTTGTGAAGGACAGTGGCATGGATAGCAAGGACTCCAAAATGGACCTTCTTCTCCGTCTGAGAGAGGAGATGCAAACAAGGAGCACGTATGACAAGGTCTTTGAAAAAGTCTTTGGAGCATCTGGTAAGTTTAAAAATAATACTTGCGTTGTTTCAGTGAGACAGCATAAGGAAGCTGTTATTCCAATATTCCACTGTCGATCTGTGTCGGTTTCTTTGACATGTCACTGACACGTCGTCCATTTCCTTTCAAAGGTGGTTGGGCGGTCATGATGTGTCCCTGGGGAGTGGTGAATTCTGTGAAATTCAACCTTAGGGCTGAAAGCCCGCGTGACTATGCTGACATGTTGCTGTCGTTCAAACATTTCCCCAACATTGTTACTTATGATTTCGCAAGAGGACAGGTATCCCACACCAACCTACGGGAGCCAGTTGAGTTGCCCTTCAGGCCAAATGAAGGGAGACTTACACCTGCTATACTGGAGAACATTACGTTGGCCAAGACGGGGGACCTGAAGGTGGAGCTGCCATGGCTACAGAGCAGAAGGGACCCTCCTGATGCATCCTTCCACTGGCTCTGCTGAGCACTATGCATTATTGCATCTTTCACCAGTCTAACACAAAAGATGAGAGATGCCCTTTGACTCATCAGACTGGTTCCTGAGCTTTGTGGGTGGCTGAACTCTCAGGTTGCAGAGCAATTGTTCTCTGGGATGCGAAAAAATAACTACTTTTTGAACTTACTTTCCCCAGCAAGCCACATATTTCTCATGCGCAACATTCTTCATCACCATAATGAACACCTGAATAAACAAGCAATGGAGGAGTTGAAGAAGCTCTCTCGTTTATTTTGGACTCGAATGGAAAAGCTGTTTTGGGTATTTATCTTGACCATATTTCATATTTCAATGCCTTTGAGTGAAAAAGAGATTTGATGCCATTCTTTATTTGCAGCTCCGAACAGGCAGAAGGATGTGTGCGAAATCCATCTTCCCAGACGATCACTGGAAGGTAAAATGATTGCTTGTATAACTTATATTGGCTCCTAAATTCTCAGGAATGTTATATAACTTCTATGTTAGGGCTAACGGACGCTGAGTTTTTTATTTATTTTTTTTACCAGATCTACGTCATGGTTTAATTTCTATGGTTGATAATAGCTTACAAATCCCCTCCACCAATAGGCACAAAACAGTGTGGACCTCATTGTGAAGCCCTAACCAGCCCTGAGGGAATATCAGCGTGTCGTGCCAGTTGGACATTAGATTATCATACTTCTCAAAAAGCATTGGTTAGTTGTGTTAAATGTTGTAGTTGTACTATGTCCTTGACCAGGAAAAACCAGGAGCTGAGCTTATTATTCGCACAGAAAAGGCATGCCTCACTCGGGCTGGCTTTTGGAGCCTGGGCTAGAATCACGACATGGAGTCAACGGTGAGTTTAGGTTTAACTTTATGAAATATATTTTTTGCTTTTAATGTTAATGTGTCAGTGATGCGTGGGTAAGTTTAGAAACTATTTCAACCAGCCCGCCCATCACTGTAATGTATGACTATTAGTTATAGTAACCTATAGCGTATTTGCATGTCTCATTGTTTGTTTTCCAGATCGGAAACGGCTGTTTGGAGTTGGAGTCAAAAATTGCCAGGTCAAAGGTACAGTGAAAATCAATGTGGTGAATCAGCTCTATCTGTTGTAGTCTTGTATTACTATACTCTTTTTAAATGCTTTATAGGGGAAATACATCTACATTGCTGACTTGTATGTTGTGCCAACTTGGCTGGCCCACCACAGTGACCCACTGTTAAGTATGCCTGTGAGTGTATCTTTTTTCACATCTTAGACAAATCTCAACTGTAGTCTTTACTGTAAGTGTGTCATTAGGCATATAGGCAAGTTTCAATTTTTTTGCATTATTACCCGATTGTTTGGCGGAATGAGATTTAAACATTCAGACCACATTGTACGTTTGGATATATGATTTATGAGAGTATAGTTGGGTGGCGGAATGTAATGGGTTGAGGAACCACACGTGATCCACTACATATTTTCTTATATCTTCAAACAGAATGACATTTGCACAAAATAATTTATTATGATTCCAATTTGGACAACAGGTCATTACCAGCTATGTGTAAGTTACAGTTTCAGTGCTTTTTTCTCAGATATACTGCATGTCTCCATTAGGTGTTGAAGCCTATCCTTTTTACTTGATTCTAGGTGTTTTGAGACCCCGCGTGGCTTTGATCAGAGATATACAGGTCTGTTGAGGTTGCAATAATGGAATTATTTTCTGTTCAAGGTAGGGGTGGGAATTGAGAGCCCGGAATAGAGTAGAACCAAGAATCAAATGCTTCAATTCAATGGAATCGTATCCCTCTGACATAATCAATTCGTGATAATAATAAGCTGCCATGGTCATCTAGTAGTAAATGCAATTATTATAGACATATGTTCTGAAACCAAACATCTGTTTAGGATATTGTCTAAACAGAGAATTGATAAAGAATTGGACTGATGAGCAGAATCAACAATGCATTGACAGTGATAAAATCCTATCAATTCCCACCCCTAGTTCTAGGATGGTCACGTTCATGTGACCATTCTTATAGACGTTACAGTGTTCAGTTCAGTGGTTCAGTTCCTTTATTTCTGGGGTGTCAAACCCATTTTTAGCACGGCCACATGAGCATTATGTTTTTCCTCAGAGGGCCGCCATGCCTCGTCTACATGCGTGACCACAAACTATCTGGTTTCTGGCCATATCAATCACAGTCCCAATACGTCTGTGTTATAACTTCCTCACCACTTCATCTCGTCTTCCTTTCCTGTTGCTAAACAGTTCAGTTTTGCACCTCATAGTTGAGTTCAATAGTGACATGCCGTGCATGCAGACCTGCCTGTGCTGTGTTGCTGAATTTCAAGCAGGCCACAGAGCTGCAATTATCATTCAAGCGTTTGGGATTAGGCCGCATGAAATGATGTGAAGGAGTAGTTTCAACCCTGGACCATATGTTTGACACGCCTGCTTTATGGTATAAGGTTATGTTCGCTAGGACAGTCACATTCATGTGCCCTCATAAAGACAAGATGATAGTGAAGCGAAATTGTATGTGCAAGATAATTTGTCCTGTTGTTAAATATTAAGTTATGTTGCGTTTTTTCTTGAAGAAAGTAGTCCAACCCTTGGTCGCTTTTAACTCACTTTATTTGTTAAAGTAGGCATGTTTCGGTATGGTAATATTGCAGCATTCTTCAAGGAAAGTGATCAAATCCAAAGGATAGCTTTTAACAATTACTTTATTTGGTAAAGTATTTCGGTATGGTAAACTGATAACTATGAAGCAAAAGGAGGTTGAAGCGTGTCTTTGCACGTGCAGAGCGTCTCCCAGCTGACCAAAGCTATATTAACCCTATCCTATGGGCTGCCAAGAGATTCTGCCTTGCTCTGGCTCCAACCGTCTGTTATGGTATGGATCCGCAAGGCCCGGAAGTAGTGGGAGGAGCCGGTGTGACGTATTACCCTCGGCCTCCTCACCTGTCTGTGGTGCTGCCCTCTGGATGGAGCTGTTATTGCAGCCTTCAGTAAGGTCCTGCTCCCCTTGTGGCTATGTATAGTATATACAGCTTATATGTTTGGTCCTGCTTTCTAGGGTCTATGTGTGGGCTTATGTTCTTAAAATATGTAACAGTAACTATGAAGCATAAGGGAGGGAATTGTATCTAACGCGTGTGAGAGAAATACCGTGAGCTACTTCGAGCCAACGGGCTAAAGCCCATGTCTCTCCGCGGGTGTACCTATGATCTCTCCTCCAATCTCTCTGTCGAGCTTGATAGGGTCAAGTGGGCGTGGCCTATGTGAAGTGGACGTGGCCGGTGTGACGTGATGGCTCCGCCATCCTCACCTGTCTAAAGGTGCTGCCATCTGTGGCTGGAGTAGTTGTTGCAGCTTATGTGTTCGATCCTGCTTCCTAGTGGCTATGTGAGGGTAATGCAGCTTGTGTGTTCGATCCTGCTTCCTAGTGGCTATGTGCTGGAAGCTTATGTGCTTAAAGGCACCCAGTGCAACTTTCGAGGCTTAAAAATAAACATTCAATTTCTAGTCTTTTTTACACGTAGTAAGTTTCAATAACTCCATACCATTACATACTAGAGCCCGACCGATATATCGGCAGGCCGATATTATCGGCCGATATTAGGCATTTTTCAAACTATTCGGTATCGGCATTATAATGGCCGATAAATGAATATATACATAAAAAAAAGAAAAAAAAAGCTTCTTCAACTCCTCCATTGCTCTAACGCCCCAAACCCGCTGATTCAGGCAGAGTGAATGACGGAGATCGACGGAGATCATCGGTGTTGTTCATTGTTGTGTTCGAAATCATTCCCTATCACGGATATAGTGCACTATATAGGGTGCTCGCCATTTTGCAGTGGTGTTCGAATTCTCAGTGGTTAATTTCATGCACTAAAATTTTAGTGTACATACGATGTTCCCTACTTGTTACTCCGTATACCACAATGCAATGCGGTAGTGTTCTTCCGGAGGAGAAGAAGAAGCTGAATAACGGCGAAAACTAATACATTCAATGATGGAGTCTCCGGCTTTCGTTTAGAGATGTCAACAATTTAATTGGGAGTTAACATAGAAAATGTAATATTCAAAATTAATAAAAAAAACTTGATCAAGGAAATGTTGCATTCAACATCAATACAAGCTCCAGCTTTCCTCGGGATTGCCCGGTTTGTTTACATGATGTGGGAGCATCTGTCTGCGTCACACAAATACCCGGCGCATTTACTGACGCAAATGACGCTTAGAAATGTTCAGCGTAGTGTCCGAATTCTCGTTTGTTCGTTCCCTATATAGTGCACTATATCATAAACACTATATAGGGAATAGTGAGGGAGTGAATAGGGAATGATTTCCAACACAGCTCATGTGTGCAAGTGTGTTCATGGTAAGTTGGCAACTGTCACAAGACATACATTGCTTGAATAACAATTAAAAGAACATCCCCATCAATTCTCTAAAGTCGATAAGCATGACTTAATTCATGACTACCATGTCCAGTTTTGCTGTTGTTACGTGTTAGTTGAGAGTGAAAAGGATTTAAAGGATAACTACAAATAACCAATGTTAGGGAAATCTGTTTGTTTTGTTGCGCGTTTCTGGATTTTTTTTTTAATATATATCGGCCGATATATCGGCATATCGGATTTTTTAATCACAAAATATTCGTATCGGTATCGGCCTTAAAAATCCTATATCGGTCGGGCTCTATTACATACCGACATTTAAGCAGCAAAGATGAGACGTCGTTGTGTGGTGAGAACTGATACAAAATCGATATCAACAACAATGTCGCCATTTTCTTTATTTTTTGTAACCTACAATAAATAAAGCAGGCTTCCAGTCAATGGAAAAATGGCTTCTCCCCACCGGCGATTGTTGTTGTTTACGATTTTCTATCAGTTCTCACCACACAACGACGTCTCATCTTTGCTCCTTGAATGTCGATATGTAATGGTATGGAGTTATTGAAACTTACTACGTGTAAAAAAGACTAGAAATTGAATGTTTATTTTTCATTGAATGTTTACATAAAGTTGCACTGGGTGCCTTTAAAATACGTAACAGTTACATTATTGCATATTGATAATTTGGCGCCTAATTTTAAAATAACCTTGAAACAATCCTGCCAGCATCGACTGGTTCAACTTGATAGATAGCCTACAAGCCTAGTGAAAAGTGTTATTCGCCAGGGTAGAACTACCGTAGGGAGAGTGGGGTAAAGTGGGACATTTTTTACATTTGCTCCCCTCTAAGCAAGCTAAAATTACATATCAGTCAAATTTACACATTTCCCATTAATTCAGGATGTTTCCTAGCAATGGAAATTATCAGAATGTATTCAGGACGAAGGGCAGTGAAAATATGATTGTTTTATAAAAAGTGGTCTTGTGTCTCACTTTACCCCATCTTAGGGGTAAACTGAGACAGACCAGCGAAATCAAGGGGGTAAAGTGAATCAGCTGGAGGTAAACTGATCCACTTACTTTATCCACTGTGAAACTACCATAACAACACATGTTGTAACAGTTAGAATCCTGACAGCTCCTGTGTTTGGTTGCAAAGTTAAATATGACAAAGTCACCCACGGACAGATCTGTGTTTCCTGGATCACTTCTCTCATCCTCAGAGCTCTCTTCGTCAGACACATCATCAAGTGGGACAGGGACATCACCCTCCTCAGAGCTGCTAACTATGATTTTCTTTTTGGGTACTTTCTTTTTCGGTTTTCCCTTTTCTTTGCCATTTTGCTTTTTCCCTGCCGGTTTCTTTTGACTTTCTTTATAAGCCTTTTCAATTGCCTGCTTCTCAGGAGTATCAGTTATGATGGCTGTCTTCACACGCTTTCGTTTGGTTTGTGTTCTGGGGGAACATTTGGGAAGTGGTACGATTTCGTGAGGAGACACATACCCAGGTCGGTTGGGAACACGTGGCACATGCCGTGGCTGCAGTGGGTGGACCATCCGGATCATCTGCAGTGGCAGGCTGCAGCTCAGGGTTTGGCCGGTCTGACACCATGGATGGTGCAAACGCTCCATCAGGGAAAATGTCTCGGTTATATGGGAAAATCCCATTGGACCTAAATCCAGAAGTGATGTTGTGGTGTCACGGTGATGTTGTGGTGTCATGGCTGACATGAAGGCCTCATTCACAGGTCCTGCAATCTGGTAGATAGAGACTGTTTTTCCAGGGTTAGATCTCATCCACCCATCAAGAGCTTGGCTGTATTGGGTCTTGAACGGGCCATACAGGGTCACGTCGAGAGGCTGCATGCGATGGGATGTGTGGGGAGGGAGAGTGAGCAGAACAATACCGTTGCTCTTGGCTATTTCTACTACTTTGAGTGAGCCTTAAGATTATCCAGGATAAGCAGCATGGGACGGTCAGGGGTGCAGTTAGTGTGCTGTATCAGGTGATCAAGGAACTCAGGCCAGGTGTCTTCATTCATCCATCCCGTTCTGGTGGAGGTACTTTTGGCTCCTGGAGGTGCTCCTATCATGAAGTAGTCCTTAAACTTAACTCTGGGGAAGACAAACTAAGTGAGACCCTGTCTCACTTTACCCCGCAGCATTTGTCTCACTTTCCCCCACCACCACCATTTTAGAAAAAATGACCTCTCTTAGTAATTCAGGCTAATCTTCAGCTAGCATCATTACATGGTTTTATATGTTGGTAGTTCATCAACATGTATGATATACGTTTTTCTACCTGAATCAATTAGCTTTGGCAGTTGATTAAGTTGACAGCAAGAAAATGAACTTTTACATGCAAAAAATGCACATGCTTACCACAGCACCAGGAGGTTCTCTCCTTCATGGCCAAGGGGAAATGGAAGGGGCTTGAAAACATAATGGTCACATGACCACAAATGTGTACCATTGCCTAGATACAGGGGGTGTCTCACATTACCCAATGTCTCACATTACCCCGTTCTCCTAGGTCTCCAGCTAACAAGTTTCTTGCACGACCAGAACATGATAGCTAGAACAAGTGACTACTTACTTCTAGGCTTGTTCTAGGTCGAATGCAGCTAGGACTAGCTTGCTAGGTAGCACGAGGAGAACCACTGAAAACAATGCAACTTACCTCAACATGTTTGCCGAGGTTAGATGTAGAGTTCTTGAAGGCTGATATTGTGGTAAGCTTTGAGTGACATATTAAGCGATTCATAATGTAGTTTTCTCCCTTCCTTCCCATGGGAAGGAACAGTGTGGCCAGATGTGGCCTGGGGTTGACCACGGGAGTGGGGGCTGCTTCATCAGCGTCCATCGCTGCGATAGTGGCGCTGGAAATGGGGGTGCGGCAGGTGCTGCAGCACACCCTGGTGGCGAAGCTTTAAAAGTGCGACAAAATGATAGCTTATGAATATCTTTGGTTGTTGTTTCTGTTCCACGACATTTGTATGTCATATTTGGGGTGGGAGATCGGGAGAGGGATAATTTTAGTAATTTTAAAATTATTGAATTAATCTTCAATGTGTATTGGCCAGTCAGATTTGTCTTGACGCGATTGCGATTCAGCCTACGCATAGCATGTACGGGGGGCTCACTTATATTGGGGGGGGGGGCTTGCGTGTGCCTCAGAGCGACGACTTACTCAAAACACATCCATTATTACAAGCCTGTATGCCTACTTGCCTTATGTCAGCACATATAAGCACATCGGATCTTCCATTAGGCAAACCTAGGCAAGTGCCTAGGGCCCCAACCAAATCTGTCTTTATTAGGGGCCCCCAAATCTGACCCCCCCAGCCATTACTTATGTAAAATAAAAAAATAAAAACATTTCTAGTAGAAAAAAATAACAAAAATATCAACATAACGCCGAACTAATGCCTAAATAATAATTTTCCAGCACACATGCCCCCCTCCATTGTGCATTGGACTAGTCCAGAATATGATTACGTAGTAACGCGCGCAGCGCGAAATAACGTACTTCAAACCAAAGCAGAGGGATGCGACTCGGTGAAAATGAAGCGGCGGAATTATGATAGTGGTTGTGCTAAACGAAAACAAAAAGCTGAGAAGAAAAGAATTGCAGATACACTGCCGAAATTGACTTCATTTTTTACACCTGCTGCTGCCACAGCAGCCGCTGCTGAACTTGCGACAGGCTCTGCTGTTGGGGTTCTATACTGCTGCTCACCACTTTTCTCTGATATGAAGACTTTTGAGAAGACGACAACAGTAGGACTTTGTGTTTACAAATGCTTTCTGTCTCACACACACACACACACACACACACACACACACACACACACACACACACACACACACACACACACACACACACACACACACACACACACACACAGAGCTTTGCCACTCACTCAGTCACTCACTCACATACTCTCTCTCTCACACACACACACACACACACACACACACACACACACACACACACACACACACACACACACACACACACACACTGTTTTACTTACATGAAATGGTGAAGGCAACAGGGAAAATGGACATTTGAAGATGGAGAACTTAACCACTTGCACACCTAAACACCCCCCCCCCCCCCCCCCCTCTGTCTCTCTCTCTCTCTCTCTCTCTCTCTCTCTCTCTCTCTCTCTCTCTCTCTCTCTCTCTCTCTCTCTCTCTCTCTCTCCTGTCACTCACTCACTCACTCACACTGAACCACTGCTTTGCCTGTCTCTCACTCACACACAGCCACTGTTATTCCTGTCCACACACAAAATCTTTTCATTGGTCCTGTTTAAATGTAAATGGTGGTTTTCATAGACTCATATCCATTTTGTATTTTAGTTCTGTTAAGTGCAAGATCATTTTGTATCTCTGGCAGAGAATGGAAATTCTAATCTCTCTCTCTCTCGTTTGAGTAATAAACATGTAATTTTGGCAAAGGCTGGAGAAATCTGAAACTGATTTTACTGTGCAGAGTTGAGTGGCAGTGCACTATGGGTTTATTGCGATTCTAAGAGTATTGGGATGGTTATTTGTTTTGTGTACGTGTTTCAAAAATGAGGGCCCCATGTCTATATTTTGCCTAGGGCCCCAAAATGGCTAGATCCGCCCCTGCATATATCACATCCAACCCTCCACACACGCATCAAATCCCGCGTACAACCATATTGCGACCTTTACGGTAACTGCACAGAGAAGACCAGCTTCCGGTTTTCAAATTAAAATGAGTATTAAAAGGCAATTCTGACTAGTTGCGTTATTTATATTGACTTATTTATTATTATAAGGACCATTCAAAGCTAATAGAAAGAGGTGTGTCTTAATCAGCCTGTTTAGTCATGTGATCCACCACAGATTTGGAGTCATAAGGTCACATGACCTGGGCGCTATTGAGAAAAAATGCTGTATTTTTCATAGAAATAGTAATATAAATTATGAGGAATATTCACATGACTACACAGAATAATACAGCATTTTAGCTCTATAGCTCCCAGATTAGCATTTGTTTGTACAGATTAGCCCTTACCTTAAAACAGAAGCGACCACACAGGCTTGGGATCAGCTTCCTTTGCTGTTGGTCCAGAAGCCCATGATTTTGACAGGCAGTGTTAATCCACTCACTCTTCTGATAAGTGCGTGCCAATGACCTTTTCAGAAAGCAGAAGAGTTTTTGTGTCTGCAAATTCTGCATGCCAAGTTTCCATCCCTAACAAACAGCCAGGTGTTGCGGGACTTCCATTCTCTCCACTGCTGGCTGGTCCAGTTAGCCGAGAGAGGCAGGTGGAGTCACCGTCATCAGCGGCCTCTGAGCTGTCGGCTGTTGGCGGGCTTTCACCAGCAGCAGTCCCCGCAAGTGCAGTGGTGGTGGTGCGTACGCAGGGTTTTATAAGTCTGAATATTTTTTGGAGCACGCAAAACTTGGCTTTTGGGCATACGTACACTTTTAGTAACGATCCCACGCACAGTTTTATAAATGAGACCCCAGAAAAGTACCTCAAAAAATCACTGTGCTCTGCGATTTTTAACTGGCTGTGGCAATTGTGCCCATCATTGTACCCTATATGCCACTGCAAAATATCCATCGCTCTCTGTACGCAGACTCTCACACTGATTGTTTTTTATTTATAAGTGTCTCATTGGACTGGTTCCCTCCTATTTATGTGTATACATGTCTGCAAACAAAGGTAATTATGGTTTGCGCTCTAGAGATGTGTTACAGATGTTGTTACCCTGGGCTCGAACTGAGTCAGGGAAAAAGGCCATTAAATATGCTGCACCCTCTGCCTGGAACACTGTACAAAAGGACCTGAAGCTGTCACAGCTGGTTACTTTATTAGAATTCAAAGCAATGCTAAAGGACAGGGAAGATAGTACTCTTGGAAAATGCAACTGCTTGTAAATATATATATATGTTTTTTCTTTATTATTATTATTATTTTACATAGTCGTGTCCCTAATCTTGTACTGTACATTGACTGGTGCTGAGTGTGGTTTGTGAGAATTTAAGTTGATTGTGTTTATTTTATCTTGTGCTGCCTTCTTGGCCAGGGCCCAGTTTCCCGAAAGCATCGTTAGCCTAAGTGGATTGTGATGTGCGTCGTACGAGCATCGTACAGTTTTCACACCGTTTCCCAAAAGCATTGTTGGTAACGAACGTCGTGAAAACGCTCGGAGCTAACGAGGACTCCAGGGGTACTCGTAGGACACTAAGAGCATCGTTAGCCTACTATAGCCTCAGTGGCGTCACCAGCGGACATTCCGTGCATTGGATGCGTTTTAATAAAACACATCCAATACCACGGAATGCCCAGCTTGAGCAATTTCGCAAACAAAAACAGTGTTTACCGCCGATATATTACTCATAGACTACTGTTAGATTTAAACAGCAAAGATAGTGACATGTTAGAAGTCAACAACAACATAATTTATTGCAGCAATCTAAAATTCCAAAAAAACATGCGCAGCTGAAATGTACTGATGAAACGCCACGTCACAAGGCATATAATAAAATCAAATGATTCCATTGCTCTTGTGTGGGAGGTCGCTTTTGAGCTGCACTTGCTGTCTCCCTCTGATTTTAATTCAACCATCGTGGTTAAAATGTCCTACTAGTGATCAATGACAGAAGACATATAGGCTACTGTAGACATGAATCATGCTGAGACGAGTGGGTGTCGGAGGATTCAAGAGGCTGTCAGGCCTATATACTCTGACACCCTCTGACAGAGGGGTGGTATTTATTTATTTTGTTTAAATTAACTATATTTAAGATTCAACATTTCTTTATAGTCACTCACATTCATTTAAACAAAAAATCGATGCACACTGCCTTAACACCCAACCTCATGGGGACTGCAGTACCACTATGTTACCAGTAGGCGCGCACAGGAAAAAAAAAAGAAGAGATACACACTTCCAGAACACCCAACCTCATGGGGACTGCAGTACCACTATGTTACCACTAGAGGTGCATATACACACACAGATTTTTGTCAAGATTTGTCCACATGGTGACTTTTTTAGAAAACTGCATGGGCCATGTTCAAATACTGTTTTAGAGCCATTGGTGGAGCTCTGCCCGTGGGGACCTCATTTTTTGTCCCCACGGTGACATGAGACCGCATGGATCTGTGTGCATTCAGGTCAAAGTCCCCACAGGTATAGAGGAACAAGAACACACACACACATGGATCCGGCCCGCGAGGGAATATTTACTGGCCCTTTTAGTGGAAACCTATAGGTAAAAAAAAAAGGTTGGGGGATATTGTATAACAGTCTATGTTTAACGGATTTCCCTTCTATGGGCAAAAACTGTCGGTTTATTTTTATTGATCCCCTTCGAGAATTTTATTGTGGAAAGGGGTGGGTCTGGCGCTGGCTATATTCTCGTCTTTCTCCTTTGTAAAGCGCATTGTATTTTCTTTGGGCCGATATGAAGTTAACTGCGCCTATTCCATGATTCGTTCTGCCGCGGCACTCCAAACAATTAATTTTGTTCCAATGGTCATCCAATCCACTCCAATAGTGGTCCTGCATTGAGTTTAAATCCAACTCTAACGAATAAATGGTCTAGTTTTAAGTTTCATAGAATATTTATACCTTCCAAGGGCATGTTAAATAAGTGCACGCCCCGCACTCGTAACACACTTGTAAAATGCAGTTGTCAATTGATGGAATGGGTTATTTCATAAATTTGGAATTAATCATATAAATAATAATAATACTGAAATGGCTACTTTTTGGTTGAACACATTTGAACGAAGTATATGATCCCCCAATGTTGACCTGAAGTCGGCGCCACTGATTGATAGACTGTCGGAATGGCGGTACTAAAAGGTGTCGGAATGGGGGCATGTTGGAATCGCGGCATTTCGGAATGGCAGCATGTCGGACTGGCAGCATGTCGGACTGGCAGCATGTCGGACTGGCAGCATGTCGGCCTGGCAGCATGTCGGACTGGCAGCATGTCGGACTGGCAGCATTTCGGAATGGCAGCATGTCGGACTGGCAGCAGGTAACCATCAGGGGAAGGCGTAGGTTAAGAAAGACAAGAAAACTAAGAATGTGTGTTAGAATAACTTTTAATTTTCTTATTTCATTTAATTGATGACTGAGCATGATGACCCCACCCTACCGCTTTTGAGGTAAGCATTGCTAAATAACAATGATGTATAAGAGTAACGTCAAAATTACTACCAGTTCATTTCTATTTTCAGGGGTTGCTTGCCCGTTCAGCTAAGACTGGCCCGTTCAGCTTGTTCTGATGTTGCTCATTACCCTCAGCGGTTTCACCCTGCTCTGTCTCTCTGTGCTCCTTATTCTTATTAATTAAAAACGTATTCAATAAAGTGAATTTCTTCTAACCCTAACCCTTTTTCTTGTTACCCTTTGTACAAAAGTGACGTACTCTTCAATACACATTGATATTTCATTTAAAAGAAACTGTTGTTGAATTCTGGGTCATTGTCCTTAATAAGAATGTATTATTTAGTTATAATATGTCATACTTACCTTTATTTTGATGAGTAACACCCCAAAAAAAACAATGAGGTATTTCTTACTGTAAAATAACATGATTCTTATTTAGAGTGTAAGACAGCGGTTAGTCTTACCCTTTAAGTAATAGTGATGTATTTCTTACAGAAATAACATACTTATTTGCGCGTAAGAATTCTATATTTCTGAAGTAAAAAACGCTTCCCCACCATCTTCCTCTTTCGTCTGACTTACGTATATCTTACCATCAGTGTTGGGTATCGTTACTTTTGAAAGTAATCCGTTAGGTTACTTTGTTACTATCAATTAAAAGTAATCCGTTACGTTACTACGTTACCTATAAATAAAAGAAACGCGTTAGAGTACTCGTGCGTTACCAACAATTAAAATGCGTTTGGGGTGCGTGCGTGTCCGCCTAGCGCAACAACAACACACATCCTCCTTTAGATGCACCAACAGTGCTGACTGTTTATGAATCAATCATGAACCTATAGCATAATGACAGGAAAGACAGTCATCATATTGCACGTTTTATTTAACAGGCATTCATCCTTTGATCATTTGAACAGCTTCCATGAATAACATACTCCGGTAACAGGCAGTTATTTTAACAGAATGTAGCTTACCGTATTGGCTGCGCACAAAAGAACAGTGCGTCACACATAGCTTATCCACTTTACAAGTGCAGGCGCCTAACAAAGTGCTTAACAGGTAGGCACGCAACCTTTTAGAATTGTAAATTTAACTCAATTTAACCGTATGCGTTGCACAAAAGAACAGTGCATGGCACTAAAAAAACATTGAAGAACTGAAAATGTTCGTGTGACCCTATAGCCCTACATTCATAACAATCACGTAGGCTACCTTTAGCCTATTCATCACCAAAGTAATGGTTGAAACGTAGGAGAAGAAGGTGCTGAAAACGTTTGTCTGATAGTCGATTTCTTTTAGGAGTGAGAACAAGACTCCCGAGGCTGCAAGTACAAACACTCCCGCGGTACAAACACACGTAGCTTACACACACAGGTGCGCGCACACACACACAGAGAGAGAGAGAGAGAGAGAGAGAGAGAGAGAGAGAGAGAGAGAGAGAGAGAGAGAGAGAGAGAGAGAGAGAGAGAGAGAGAGAGAGAGAGAGAGAGAGAGAGAGAGAGAGAGAGAGAGAGAGAGAGAGAGAGAGAGAGAGAGAGAGAGAGAGAGAGAGAGAGAGAGATGCAAGGAGCAGGGCAGCAGCATCTGACTAAATGCAGAAAACCCGGGACTTTACTTTCCTTATCGAGGGAAATTCTTAAAGTAACGGAGTAACGAGTGGTTATTTTGGAAATGAACGAGTTACTGATTACTGAATTCGCAAAACTAACGCGTTAGGTTACTCGTTACTGAAAAAAACGAATAAGAGTACTCTAACGCGTTAGTTGTAACGCGTTACCGAAACACTGCTTACCATTGCCTTTCTTGATAGAAGCCTAGGCTCACGCCCCCGTAGAGTCGGAGGCGGGGGCCGGGGGCTGGAGGTCTTCCTAAGAATTGCGGTAGACTTACGTACGTTTTATTAGTGACTCCTCTCATCGGTGACTCCAAGTCACCTGGAGATTACAGAATTGTTATGAACACATACGTAAGTGTTATCCGGGCTGGCACAACCCACGTCTCCTCCCGGGGCCTCGGGCGCAGAGTCGGAGTCGGAGTCCGAGCCCGAGTTGGAGATCTCTGTAAGACTTACGTAATTCTTATGGAACACACAACCCGGTCGCCGACATAGGGTTTTATTGACCCCCACTTGCAGCTAGGGGGCGCCAAATTCGTTCAAGAGCATGTTTGCCTAACCAGCAACCAACCTACCAAGTCTATAGTCTGTAGCAATTTGGGAAGGGGGTGTTTTGGGCTTCAAACCATTTTTTGGGCCTACTGAGTGAAAAGTAAAAAGTGTACTTTGGAGGACTTCACTTGAAGCTAGGGAGTCCAAATTTATGTCAGAGGATGCCTTCCTCCCCAGCATCCACCATATCAAAGCACAAGTCAGCTGTTTGGGACAAAGGAGAAAAAGATTAGGCTTTATGGTGTGCTCAGCAAGGGTGACCACATTCGTGTCAGAGCACAGTTGCCTAACCATTAACCAGCCTTTGCTTGGATAGTTTGCTCCCCATTTTTGTCAGAGGATGCTGGGGATACGTAATTCTTACTAACGGCCCACTGGCCGTCTCCTCCCAGGGCCTCGGTGCACCCGAGACCTGCAAGAGTCGGCGGCACGCTAGGTATTAGTTCTTAGTAAGAAGTACGTAAGTCCAACTAGTAAATACGTGTCCTTCTAGTAATTACGTGTGTCTTACTTTGAGATGAAGTAAGAATTAAGTATGTCCTAGTATGACTTGCGTGTTTCTTACTCCAGGAACGGATGTATGTAACAATTACGTCTTCTTTAGTAAGATATACGTATGTCTAGGGTTGGTATTGTGATTCTTACTAAAAAATACACAATTATTACGTAAGAAAAGAAGGCATACGTAAGTCTTATGGCGAGGACGACCCGTAATTCTTATAAATCAACTCACTTTAGACACCTGGTCGACGTTTTTGTCATTACATTTCCGCTTACTTCTTTCTTATGGAACCGTCACCAACCTGCGACCTAAATTCTACTAGATGCAGAAGTCAGCTGTTTGGGATGTTGGTCAAAGGAGAAAAAAAAAGAATTTATTCGTTTATTCGTAGGTAGGATAATAATTTGTTTGGTGTAGTTGACAAACTGAATGGAAATAATGTCATTACAAGTTTAAAACCCACAAGCAATTTGTCGCTGAATGATCAAATGTCATGTGTTTCATGAAAACCTGTATCAAAAATAAACATGAAACATGAAGTATGATCTGTGAATGGCCGTCTCTGCTCCAAGTGCATAGCGAATCCATTGCATAAGGTGAGTTTAACTCATTAACACATTATGTCATTACTATTTAGGCATACTATCATGATAATAAAATAAATAATATAATATATAATATTTTGTATGTGAGGCTATTGTGTTTTGTACCAGAAAGCATTGCAACTTTAAATAGTTTCCATGCTTCCACTACCACCGGGGATAGTTTGGGAATCGAGTCTCTGACACGTTTATCCTAAGAAATGTGTCACTTAGTTCAATGCTTAATAGGCTGAGGTGAATCACCATCAGCGCTTATATGCCCTCTCCCCCTATCCAACACCTCTCCCCCTATCCTACACCCCCCTCCCCCTATATATGGAGCACATGATATGCTCAATATGTCAATTTCCAGAGGCACAAGTGTAGGATAATAAAATAGTCAGAGTTAAAAGAAAAATGTATTGTAATTGTAATGTTAATTACAATTAATCATTGTTTGATAAAATTAATTTAAACGGATTATTTTGCCATTCAAGAACCCTCCCCGTCATTAAACTGCCTTTAGCTACACTATTTAAAATTGGATTAAAAGGGGAAACTCTGTTACTATGTTCTTAATATACAGTATATAGGCTAGAATTTTTTGAGAGAAAAGTAGGGGTATAAACTCATCACCACTAGGTAATTGTCACTGGAAGAAATCTTAATGGGAATCAATATAAAATGATCTATTTCCGTAGCTTTTTCCTTTTGTTTATTCTTTATGCGTCTGATCTAAAGGGAACTTAAAT
Organism: Gadus macrocephalus; assembly: GCF_031168955.1. NCBI lineage: Eukaryota > Metazoa > Chordata > Actinopteri > Gadiformes > Gadidae > Gadus > Gadus macrocephalus. The sequence goes on along the minus strand of NC_082382.1, from coordinate 7,248,389 downwards.
TATATGGCCAGTTTGTTAAGACCCCAGGTGAATGGATGTGTCTAATTAAAAGTAACAAAGCCTGGTCCTTGAAACTAAGTAGTAAAATGGAGGCAATCCACCTTAAAATGTGTTCTAAGGTTGGTGTCAATAGGTCAAGAAATCACAAAATCTATGTAAAATAATGCAATGCTAAGCTCTAATGCTCAAAATTACACCTTAACGACATTTGCTCTTCAACCATGATTGATTGATAAATAGCTCGGTACGCTTATCTCAGCGCCCCAAAGGGATCCTGAGAAAATGAGATTGATTCATACAATAACTTTGTGTCACATTGAGAGATGTGTGCAAAATAAATCCCCAAATCTTCTAAGAAACCACATGTTCTAATGAAACTAAATGTGGTATACATGCTATACGGAGTGCCTGACTCAAACTCTTGTACAGATTCTTCTAAAATAAGAACGATGAGTTAATATATAAATGAGCAAACATCTTCGATAAATCACAAGTCTGCTCAAGAAGGTTCGGGGCCTTGGCATATATAGGCACATATATGGCACCCCCTTGAGAGGTGTGGTGTATGAAGCGCCACAAATGTCACAGGGTGAATTTTCATTTTTTCTCTTTTTTAAAGGGGGCACAAAAGGGGGCATCTACTCTTAAACCATGACCGGGATTCACTACAAATTGCCACATAGGACTTCAGTGTGGGTGTGGGATTAAAGCAGCTTTAATTATATTATATTACATGACTTGTGATTTACGAACTAAACTGATTTATTGTTTTAGCTTACCCTTTTTTTATTGTTATTTTTAATTATCATTATTATTTTTATTATTTTTATCTTATTGTACAGCACTTTGGTCAGTGTATGCTGTGTGTAAATGTGCTCTATAAATAAAACTTACTTACTTACTTACTTACTTTTTATCTGACACTTTCCAGTAGGTTTACTACTTTAATGCATTCACTTGATAATTAATTCTTAATTAATTCTGCTCTTGTTTTTCTGAATCAACAACATAATTATCTCAGAACTCTGTGATAAGGCTTTATGGAATCACAATTCTGGGTAACGCTTTATATTATGGTGCTGGTAATAAGCCTTAGTTAATAGCTAATAAGACCCTTGTTATATGCGTATTAACATTAATTGGTGTTAATAAGACCATATAAAAGTGTAAATAATAACATAATAATCATGTTTATTGCGAGATTATAATACTTTTATGTGCTAACTATTTATCGATTGCTTAATAACATTAATAATAGTCTTATGAGTTTCTTATAGTTGTTAATAAAAGCATTACAAACCCATTTATTGAGTCTTACTACCGCACATGTTGAGTGAGTGTGATCTGTTTTGTGCCGCATATGTGTTCAACATCAAGTGTTTGGAACATTTGGAAAACATGTCGGAATAATCAGCACCCTAAACCAACAACTGACAGTCAGCAAACAGCACAGAAAACATGGATGAGAGGAAAAGGTCTGAACTGGAGGACAACCCGTCTGGTAAGTTTAAGAATGTATTGCTATAGTAATGTTAGCTGGTTCTAACAAACTTTTTTTGGCTTGCATTACTTTCTTTCAGAGGCTTTGGCGTGCTCATGTTGAGCTAACGTTTAGCTTAAGCTATCATAATTAACTAGGTAACCAAACGTATCTAATTCTAACAGTTGTGTCATGAATCCATGTCTAAACGGCTTAATTTACTATTGTAACCTGTCTGCTAACTGTCTATTGGGGTCAATGTTATTTGTGTTTCTTTATACAGTAACAAGAAAGACCAGCCAGAAGAATTCTCAACCAGCCCCCTTTTTTTTTTTTATCTCAATAGGTTTTTCGCTTTACCGCACCGTTGTAACGAAAAGAGAGCTGAGCCGCAAGGCAAAGCTCTCGATCTACCGGTCGATCTTCGTTCCTATCCTCACCTATGGTCATGAGGGCTGGGTGATGACCGAAAGGACGAGATCGCGGGTACAAGCGGCCGAGATGAGTTTTCTCAGAAGGGTGGCTGGCGTCTCCCTTAGGGATAGGGTGAGAAGCTCAGCCATCCGTGAGGAACTCGGATTAGAGCCGCTGCTCCTTTACAAAGGAGTCAGCTGAGGTGGTTCGGGCATCTGGTAAGGATGCCCACTGGGCGCCTTCCTTGGGAGGTGTTTCAGGCACGTCCAGTGGGGAGGAGACCTCGGGGAAGACCCAGGACTAGGTGGAGAGATTATATCTCAACACTGGCCTGGGAACGCCTCGGGATCCCCCCGTCAGAGCTGGTCAATGTGGCCCGGGAAAGGGAAGTCTGGGGCCCCCTGCTTGAGCTGCTCCCCCCGCGACCCGACCCCGGATAAGCGGATGACGATGAGGATGAGGATGAGGTTTTTCTCCTGGTTAATTAAAGGTTAAATAAAAAATGGAGATGTCAGACTGGGATTCATCTGAATCTGTTTTATTGAAATGTTGATGTTCAAGATTATTTTTCATTAAAGTTCTGAAGTTCTTCAAATTATTATTATTTTTTCAAAAGAGCTGTCTTAAAGTGTGTTTTTGTGCTTCACCGCCATAACATTGTATTAACAGTATGTCGTTTCTCACTTATCAACCTTGACAACATATAGAACTCATTAACTTATAATAAGTGTATATTAAAGGACTTATTAACCTTAATAAGCATTGTTCCCACTTTAGATCCTGTACCTGCAAAATGCATAATTAACTGTTTAATAAAGGACTTTTTGACCTTAATAAGCAGTGTTCCCGCTTTAGATCCCGTACCTGCAAAATGCATAATTAGCAGTTTGATAAAGGATTTATTAACCTTAATAAACATTGTTACACCTTAGTAAAGATTTAACAATGACATAATAGGTAAGTTAGACTCAATAGATGGGTTTTTAATGTGTTTATTAACAACTATAAGAAACTCATAAGACTATTATTAATGCTATGAAGCGATCAATAAATAGTTAACAAGTTTCTTATAAGTGCTTATAAAAGTCTCATAATGTCACAATAAACATGATTATTATGTTATCATTAATACTTATAGTCTTATTAACACAAATGAATGCTAGTAAGTATTTAATAGGGGTCTTATTACCTATTAACTAAGACTTAATACAAGGACCTTAATATAAAGCATTACCCATCTCGGCTCTGTTTTTCTGAATTAATGAGTAGCCAAAAAATCCCAACAGAAGCTCTCATTATCTTAAAGAGTCAGTGAGCCCACTGTTTCAGATGGAAACCAAACACTGATTTAAAACAATGCGTTTAGGGCTGATAGATTTAGGAAAGGGGGGGCATGTTATCCCCATGGTTATGATACACGCCAACTTTATGATACCTTTTTACTACCTTCGTTGTCTAACTGTTATGAGCACGAAACAATGAAAACAATGTTTCATGGATATCAGCCACAGTAGCGTTGTACTATAGGTGAAGGGGAAGCCTAACCCTCACCCGGACGTGGACATTAAACACATCGCTGCTCAGAGAGGGCTTCACCCTCCTGGATCTGCAATGTCATCAGATCAGAACATCCCATTAGAACATCAGATCAGAACATCAGAACCGCAGAACATCAGATCAGAACATCAGATCAGGACATCCCATTAGAACATCAGATCAGAACATATGAACAGAACATCCGAACATCAGATCAGAACAGACTTTCCGTCTGAACAATCAAAGTCCTGAGGTGCTCCAAGTCGACAAACTAATAACAATGCCATCAATATTACCTAAGGACACGAATACCTCCCAATATCACAAGCATAAACCAAAATCTAACTGGATTAAATTTAACAGGCAAAACACGTTTGCTTCTATGAAATAGAGCTTCTCTTGGGATTTTGAGGTATCTCGTAAATTCAGAGAAACAGTAAAATATTTTTTTGCAATGAAACGTATCTCAGAACTGAGATAATTTTATTGTTAGTTCAGAAAAACGGCTTATAATTTTTTGCCATCAAAACTTCTATGAATTCTGAAATAATTGACTCTCAGAAATTCAGAACCGCGGCGAATTTAATTTTGCCATTAAAACTGATCTCAAGTTCAGAGCTAATTAGCTGATTAATTCAGAATAACAGCAGAATTTTTATTCCATAAAACCTTATCTCAGAATCCTGAGATAATTAGCTAATTAATTCAGAAAAACTGAGCAGAATAGATTTTTATTATATCATATTGTTATCATATTTATATCATATATATCATATTTATAAGTGAATGCATTACGCTTCTGTAGTTTCTCAACAAATTAACCTGATAAATACTGGTTTTGGTGGACAAACAATATTTTGGATACACACATTGGACTTCAAGTAATTAATCCAATTCATAAAGTGAACAGTAGTGCAAACTTTTGCAGCAGATGATAAGCATTAGGATTCATTCAGCATTATCTCCTCGAGGTAAACAAGGGTTAAACAAATACAGAACAACATATAAATGAATATAGACTGACATAGTTGGTCTTCAGGGTGTTTAGAAATTATTTTCTGATGACTGCTGAGCTGACATATGGAGGAAGTTGCAGATCATTATACTTATAATTGATTATTACACTCACATTATCATATTGCAATAGATTCTTTGTATTTTAATAAAGCTGCATTTACACTCCTTATACCCACATTCACATAAGATCAAACACAACCCATTATTTACAATAAAAGCATTTGCTTACAACCACCAAATAGTACACTAACAACACGTGCGCTGTTTCCAATTATGAACGTGAACAAAAACAGCATTTCCCAAATTGAAGAGCTGAATTTATAATTTCAGTGACTTACTTTGACTAACTCTCATAAAGTTGGCTTAAAAGACACATCCACAGTGACAGATAAATGACACTAGAACAGCAGTAAGGTTGCAGTTAATATACAGCACAGGGTTAGGGGTTAAATCCTATGTTTTAATGCATTCAGTTGTGGATTAACATTTCAAACTAACCTAGCACACTACTGGACAAGCATCTGTTTGGTAAACAGACCTATTGGTGCTATCTGGTAAAGCTGCACAGATGTTTACATTTTGCCTTCTATGAATGTCAATACATAATGCTATTTGAGTTGAAACAGTATCAGTAATGCGTTCAAGCTTCATGGTGTATGGCACAAATTGGAACATTTAATTGGTGTCAACTACAATCTGTAATTTGGTAACATTACAATCTCCCTCCCAAAACTTGAAGCCATAACAATGGGTAGACTCTCATAGATTAGAAATCAATAAATCCTATATAATGTATTGCAAACTGGTTGTTTTTTATGCTTGTCTCTTTACAACTGAAGAAACTTCATTTGAGTTAAGACTTTAGGAACTTTAGTTAAGAACTGGTTATTAGTTCTTTCAGAACATTCCTGGCATTAATGCCTTGAGCTGTTCCAAACTTAGAGACGGTGAAACTAATAAGAGTATTTATCTGAGAAAAAGATCACTTATGGCATAGCTTGATTCCCTTCAAAATAATTCATTATTATGTCACTCAACTAGCCACAACAAAAATATATAATATTTTTCGATGTTCAGGGTGATTTTTCCTTTCACATCAAAGATTCATTCAGATAACCTAAGTGAGTCATTATTACCTGTACTCCTGTAATTTGCTGAATCAGACATGATATATTTTTGGGAGGGTAGTTTATCCTGCTACAGCTGGGTTCCTATTGTATTTTAGATGCTATTAGGTGCTCTTATCTCATATTTGCGTTCCCCCAAGGTCCCCCCCGCCTGCAGGGTAGTGTCTCAGGCCGCCCCCCCGGCGCAGTGAGTGTAAGGCTACAGTGCAGCATCCACGCAGCAGGGATCCGATGTGATACATGGGCTGTCCATTGCGGACAGGGCCACGGCAGAGCCACGCCACCGTCGGGACCATCGGTACAGCCACCGCAAGGAGGTCTACAAGAAAATGGCGGCTCCAGTAGCTTTTCTGAACTGTACCAGAGTCTGCCGCAGGTTCTGGTTCTACATTACCACCTATGGCTCCCTGTTTTTCAGAATCCAGTTCTGCACTGTCTTCAATATGGCTCCTCTCTCTGGTGAAGCCCACTATCTGTTCTTGGGTGGTACATCTCTTTGGCTGGGAAGTATGAGGCATTTCTACACCTGGTGACATCCCTGGGTTACTTGGATTGTCCGGTGTTGCCTCTGTCTGTGGGCATACCTTTAATTCCTCCAACTCAAGCCGTGTCTCACTACAACTACTAGGGATTCCCTCCCTAATCTCTCCTGGCTGGACTTCTCTAGTGCATCCTCCTAATTCGAGACTACCCTCACACCCTACTTTTGGTAAATCTCCCCCTACCGCGTCCAGATATTTCTTCTCTTCAGAGTAGGTGTTTCCCTGCAGAGATTGCACATAGGTGTTTTCATCCAACCTTTCTGGTTCTAAATCTATTCCTTTCTCAGAAGCGTGGGAAAACCTCTCCACAAACTCTGTTGGTTTTTCTAATACACAAGTTTCCTTCTCTTTTTCGTCATTTTCCTGTTTTGCCTCTCCTTCAACTTCCCCCTTGCCGTAATGAGGAATCTCAATGGAGCAGGACATCATGGACGACTGCGGTAAGGCTGAAAGCAGAAGAGTTTTGGAGACAGTGATTGGTTCATTGGCTGCGGTTATTGTGGTAATGGAGTCCATTTCTTCTTCACCCTCATCCGACATCCAGGTGGAAGTGGGACTGCAGGCCTGTGAGTGGAAAGTGCGTTGCTCTGTGATGGTGTCCAGGTCAGAAGGGTTACCAGTTGTGGTGGGAACAGGGCAGCTTTCTGTCTGGATGCCCATCTCTCGCAGGTGGTGCAAGTAGAGGTGGTGGTGGTACAAGCAAGGGTGGCTAACACTGCTCACTCCGTCCAGGGCACGATGGAATGGGGACAGTCGGTCCCCTGTGCACAGCTTCTCATAGGTGGAAGAGTGGGGCATGGTGTGGGCAAGGTTGTGGGGTAAAGTGTGAGGCAGAGTGTGGGAATAGCCTTCAGGAAGGGATGGGGTTAAGGAATGGGGAAAGGTCTGGGAGTAAGAGTTGAGCAATGAGGCCGTCTCCTCTGACAGAAAGGCAGCCTCCAGCAGCAAGTCAGCTCGGCTAGGGATGTTGCTTTCCCCGCAGCACACAAAGTCACTGTCCTGAGTGCCATCCCCCGACATGCAACGAAGCCCTGATCCCTTTCTTCTTCGGTCTGCAAATACTTGTTCGCTCAGCTTGTTGTATGTGGAGCTCCGTTTCAGCGAGTTGGCAGGAGACACATCACATGAACACACTGCCCTTCCTCCAAATGGAGGTCTTGGAATGGCTCCGGGACTCTCCCCCGATACAGAAGCAGGGGCTGAACCACCGACTCTGGCACGGCATACAGGCACACCCTCACCCTCCTTGGCCATGCTAGTCTGGGCTATCTCCATGTTGAGCAGCAGGTTCTCCAGCTTGTGGTTCTGGGCATTAATTTCCATGAAGAACTTCTGGACCCCTTCATCCCCACTAAGCCCCCCGGCATCACTCAGGCTATTGTGAACGGTTTCAACAACATCCTTGAGCTGCTGGATCTCGTGCCGTGCGTCTTTCAGGGCCAACTGGGCCTCCACCCTGTGACACTCTTCCTCGATCCAGTCCTCCTGCATTCTTGACAGCTGGCCTCTAAGCTCATCGATCTCTGTGTCTCTGAGGGGGAGGGAGTGAGGGAGGAGATGGAGAAGGAGGAAGGTTATTAAAAGCTGTAAATAAGTTTCAAGAGTTGTAAAGAGAGAGCAAAAGAGAGCATCAAACAAACAAAAAACAACAAATCGCTGCTCCCTCCCTCCCTTTTTTTGTCTGGCAATGAGATTTGTTGCATTTCACGCACCTGTAATTGACAGGAAAGTTGGATCCCTGAACCAAACAGAGTAGAGATGCCCTGATTGGTAAACCATTTGATGGGATAGGTGTCTAAATGTGTGAACACAGAGTAAGTGTCATTCATGAAATTATTTCTTTATGCTCAATAAAATGGCAATTTGTTAATCTCCCAGACCGGAAGTCTCAGAAGCAGAGAGCAGGGCTAGCTAACTTGTAAGTAACCATGAACAAGTGATTGACAGCAAACAGAAATATCTGATCTGAACAAGGGACAGCCCTCTCTGGCTTCTTTTCCAGCTCCTCAGAAGTTGGCTGAATCAACACATTTTTTTGATGCTTTTCTTTCTACAATTTGGGGACCAGTGGAGGGGCTTTTGTCACGAGTAATAAGCCCTTTGTATCGGGCCTTGCGATTGGTTGGCGATTGGTTATGGCAGATCCAGAGTGGCACTGGGCAGGTCCAATCATTTTAAAACGTCTACAGACACCCGCCTCCAAGTGAGTGAACGTTTGTCAATTGAGCAGTTCCAGACCTTCTGTACAAATGAAATGAAGTACGATGGTCTGGTAGGACCAGGCTAGTCCAAAGTGGGGCTGAGCAAAGAAAATGGACCAGTCACCACTTGGGGGAGGTGGACGATGCTGAGGCCTTCCTCGAGACCTTCCAGGGAGTGGCTGAGATCTCGAGATGGCCTCGTCAGGAGTGGGCTCACCGTATCCTGCCACTCCTGACGGGGGAGGCCCAGCTCGGAGCCCACAGTCTGCTGGCTATGGCCCAACGGAACTTCGACACCGTCGCCAAGGCCATCCGGGACCGGCTTGGCCTAAACCCGAAGAACATCGACGCCAGTTCCGCTTGTTGATGTTCACAGAGGGGGACCGACCCTTCGCCTACGCCCAGCAGCTGCGGGACCAAGCGAGGAGGTGGTTGGTCCCGGACCAGAACACGCCTAGAGAGGTTTATCAAGGGGCTTCCCGCCAGAACCTCTGCCTGGGTCCGGTACCACCGGCCGTACCGCTAGGCGGTCGGCCTAGCGGAGAGCCACCTGGCCCCCCCTCCGACGGCCCAGCGACCACCAACACCAGGCCCGCGCACCGGTGCAGCCGCCCTGCAGCGGAACAGACCAACCCCGGTGCCGAGGGCGAAATGGGGGGCCTCCGGTGCAGAGCGGGCACGTGAATCGCCTCTCCCCCCTCTCTGCAGATGGGCGCTCAGACGGCAGGGGAGGGGTGTTGGCGGTGCGGACGGCCTGGCCACTTTCGGCGGGAGTGCCCTATGATGGAGGTGGGTCAGGTCGTCCGCGTCACCAGTGCCCCGTCTCCTCCCCACAGTCCCGGCGAGGCGTACGGTATCCCGGTGAGGATACAACGGGGTACGTACCAGGCGCTGTTGGATTCGGGCTGCATGCAGACCATGATCCATCAGCGCCTGGTGCGATCCGAGGCCTTGGTGGAGGCATCAAGCGTTCCGGTGAGGTGTATGCACAGGGATGTTCACGAGTATCCCTTGGTCCCCATCGAAATTCGTTATGGGGGGAAAAAGCATAGAGTCAAGGCGGGGGTTAGTTCTGAGCCTCACGCATCCCCTGATTCTAGGGTTGGATTGGGCTGGGTTTCCACAGGCTGTTAGGGGGACCATGGGGGTGCGGATACGACAGGTAGGGACATGCAAGTCGGGTGCTGTGTTCTGTGCCAATGCGGGGGCGTCCAACGCTGTTCAGGGACCGGGGGAGGCGAGGGATCCTCAACCCGAGGTCCCAGCACCGAGGTTCCCACCGGTGGAGGATTTCCCCCTCGAGCAGTCTCCTGACTGCTCGAGGGGTACTCGGGTACAGCCAAACGCAGTGCTGACTTGCTCACACTTTGTGGTAGTTAGGCATTGGCTTTATCGGGTCGGTCGTGACACCCAGAGTGAGGAGATTGTCACCCAGTTGCTGGTACCTAGGAGCTGCCGGGAAATGGTTTTCCAGGTGGCGGGCCATTTGGGGTACGATAAAACACTCAACCGGATAATGGCTCGGTTCTATTGGCCGGGGATTCGGGCAGAGGTGCGCCTCCTGTCCCGAGTGTACCTTACGTTGGGTATCCAGTCTTAGATTTTACCGTTGGGGGTAAATCTGGTTACCAACAAGGGGGTGGTTGTTAGTCAAAGACAGCTGTATGGGCATCAAATACATCCTAGTGAATGTGATCACAGATTGCTGGGATTGCACCAGGGCAGTTCAACACCATATCCCCACTGGCACACTACCCCTATCTGTGAAAGCTATTGGTCAAATAGCAACCGGAACGTAGATTAAAGCGCTGTTCTCGCACAGACATCGATAATAACAACATATTTCCCGATACGGTGTCCTAACCTGTCCTCAACTTACTACACCCCTGATGTAGTGAAAATCCGATTGCATGTTAAATCAAAACCGCATATCCGTCGAATATCAAACCGGCTTCTAACTTTTAGCTGCTGATGCAGTCTGCTCCGGTAGAGCTGGTCTTTATCACGTCTCCTCCCGTCCTATTAACTGTATTTATGGGACAGAGCCCGATTAAATCTGGATAATTTTGTAAATTGGGTGTTATAGTTAAAGTTTTAAACTACATGTCCGAGTTATTTGAATCACAGCAGCTCCGCTAGCTCGATGCTAAAGCACCAATATGACCAAACACAATGGCCAGAGGACCAGCATCCTTTCTTAACCGTGCAAACAGTTTTACTTGTTCTAGAATTGTTCATTATTTGAGGGTCTTAATGTTTATTTTCTTCAACTTTATCACAGTATTGAAGGGGAGATTTGGAGGTACCTGGTCAGGGCTTGGTCAGCCTACAAATCCCAGCTGTGGAGACTGCAGAGAAACTGCACAGAGCGGACACTAACCCACTGCGCGATGTGACCTGGGAGTGCATCTTTTCTGTGTCATTATTGGAGGTAAAATTCCGGTCCACTGAAGGGGTTGTTTTGTCTGTGGGACCTCTGTGTAAGGGCTATTTATGGTCCAAATGTGGCCGTTTGTAGATGTCTTTTATTTTTTCAACAATTTGTCAATCTGGGGTTAATTCATGTTTCAAAGACCTTTGTTGTCTCACCTGTCCTGCAGTCTGTCGATGGTCTCTTTTAGCCTGGCCCGCAGGTGTCGTATACACACCTCCTTCTGTTGTAGGGGGGTGAGGTACTGCTCTGGGGGAGGAGGCCGGAGTCCATGGTTATCCGTGCATGACGTGTACTTCTGGTGACGTCTGGGACATGGTATGAGGATATTTTCAGTAGTAGACATTTAGTTTCTCTGACAATCTGTATCTTAATTCAGTTTAAATAACCCATGCTATGCTAACCCTTAATGACTGATTAGTAAATATTTACCGGCTACATTATATGTTCTGATGCATAGTACTGCTTGATAAAAAAGGATTTGCGGAAATATATTCCGCAAAAAGTACTATTTCACATTATCTAACAATATCCAAGTGATAGTATATAATTCTTAAGTCAAAGTGAAAAACTTTAAGTCAATTAATTTTTTTCTTTAACTTGAAGGCCCAAGTTGAAGTGTGGCCCAGATGGGCATCTTACCCCTTGGTAGGGCTGCAGTCACTGCCCTTACATGAGCCACTGCTGCTACTGTGGGTGGCATTGACAAACGGATCTCTATTACTGGCCGGAGCTGATGGCCGCCTGGTCAAAGGGGAGAGGATAAAAAAGGAATATGTTGCTAATGGACATCACTACAAGTTAATAACACACTTCTAGACAGTATAACAACAATGAAAGAATTTGATGCAGATCGAACTAATCTAGATAATGTGAACATGCTCCAGCAAAGTCTTTTCTATGCATATTGAACTTAGACTTGAAGAAAAAAATAAGAAAATGTTTGCAGAGGCCACACAACATCACAAATCATATGTCAACACCAGACATTGGATATGTGCCATGCACACTGCCAAATATAGTTGTGTTAGTGATGCCAAGTGCAAAACCGACCACTGGGGGAAAAAAAGAAGGAAAAAAGCTGTATTCGTCAGAACAATAACAAAATAGTATGAATGAAATCCCTTTAACTGCAAGGTGGGGAGGTGGGACTGAACATGCCATATTTACAAATGTATTAATTTCACAAATGATCTTATCAAGTCCATATATTCCCACAATGACAGAGACTTCATCTTTGAACATTCCAATGACAGTTGAAGATGTATTTAGCCTGAAGAACACATGCTTTGTTGGCTCATGGTTTAAAAAATAGAAGAGGAGGAACGGCGTCAACAAACCGCTTTCGGGGAGTTGAGGGAGCTTTTTCCGAATGACTGTGGTGCTCTGGAGACCTGGATGCATAGCCTTTAGATGGCGACTTGGTGGAATCATAGTCTTTAGATGGTGGCTTGCTGGACCCATGACCTTTAGATGGTGACTTGGTGGAGGCATAGCTTTTAGAGGGGGTCTTTGAAGACGCATAGCCTTTTGTTGGCCGCATCGAGACCATGTAACCCGTCTCCATTGGGACGTAGTCTAGCTCAATGAACTTGCAGTAGTCGAACCTGCCCATGCAGAGACAACAGGATGTTACATGGCTGTAGATTGAATGTCACCTTGAACAAGAAAGGTTAATATTCCCAAAATAGTAGTGATCAGTGAGGACAAGCATTAACCTAAGGTGGTAGGTCGCAGCCAAACACACCGAGGTCAAGAAAGCAAAGCCAATGTAGGACTGGATTTACGTCATCTTTCAAGAAATTATAGAAGTGATAGACAAACCCTTCCAAATGTGTTTGTATATTAAATACCCCGGAGGTGATTATGGAATATGAAGGGTTTGGTTTCCGTTTGTAGTCGAGTAGTATTGACCAATCCCGTTTGAGCTTGCTTTTGTTGAGTGGGGAGCAACAGTCTCGGAACCCATCCGCCACGCCTGATTTAGCTTTAATTTATATTTTGAGTGTCTGTTTGCAGAGATAAGCCTCAATGTATTCTGGATGGGAATCATAGACAAAAAATCTCAAAAACAATGACTGGCAGGGAAGAGGCAGTCCTGGCCCGGATATCCGCTATCTGCTGTCCACCAGAACCACAGAAATATGGCCTGATGTCCCAAGAGGTCAATCATGGCAAGACAATAGCCCATGGTTTCCGAGATTGCTAATATCTTGCCACGGTTTGCTGTGCGTTTCATATACAATATCGCTCATTATCATGCTCATAATGCTTGCTTAGTACTGTCTAACCCAGAGACAGTACTAAAGAAGTATTACAAAGTGGTCGTGGGTCGTAACCATCCGGATAACCCCTTCTTCCTAGTCCTCTCAGCCCAGAACGCGTTCTCTCTAGTTTGTCTGTCCTGGGCTCCACTAGAATCATGACGGTGCCACATGGCGGTCTCCGTGGGATAGGACCTTCTCTCTGGGTAGATATAAAGGGCTCAATATAAATTGACCAGATTAAACACTATTATACACAAACATAATTATGTATATTATATTCCATTTATGGCATGCCTGATACGCTAGATTCCACTTCATTCTACACAGTACACCTTGAACTACAACTAAAAGGTAATAATGTAGTGACATGCAGACAGCGTCAGCGACAGCTTCGACAAGTGCGTGTGGGAGCAGCCTGATTAAAAAACATGACTAATTATACGAGAAATCAACATACTAGGGAGATTTCAGTAAACGGTAAATGGAGCAGTGGAATATAAATGTGACTGTCTGTGGAGAACCCACAAGTTGATCTCAAGCCAGCCTATAGACAGTTCAGTGTGTTTTATTCATAAAACCATAGAATAATATACTCAGCTTTATAAATAAAACCATTGGTGCTTTGATTTTGGTTTTAGAACATCCAAGCAAACAGTATGTATGAGCTTCAAGTGGGTTAACATAAACCAGGTCAAAGTGGAATCAGTTTGAACTTGTGGTGCCCAGGGTAGAGATTTGGTCTAAAATGCTCATCTACAAGAATACAGTGGAAAGGCTGGCAATGCTCATCAGGTGTTGGCCGTTCCATCAAATCTCAAAGCTTTGCCTTATGCCTTTTAGGCATTGCCCTAAACCATTGTCTCATATGCAAACACTACAGCCCAATGTAAAGACAAAGTAAAGGGACATTTCCTTATGATTAATATAATAATCAAATGCAGGCCCTTAAAGAACTGGCAGTGTACTCTCCTACTGGAGTAGAAGAGAGGGGGAACTGTTATGGCCAACACCACAAATTCAACCAATATGAAGCTACTTAAAACCACTGCTATGTTATTGACAGAGTAAAAGATAACCAAAAGAGTTATCAGATGTCAATGAGCTTTGTTGTCACAGAATAAGTTTCTGATAACCCATAAGCCCCTGAAGTGCTCTCTGACCACGTCAGTGTTTTGTGTTTTAGCATCTATGGAACTACAGCTAGTAGTGGTGTGACTGCAATGCGTCTCACGCAGGTTGAGCGGGCACAGGAGTATCAACTGGAGCTGTGGTGGCTGTCGACTTCTTGTCTGACACCGGCACGGACACAGACACCGGCATTTGCTGCCAGCTGCGTTTGCGTTGCATCTTCAGAGGGTGGAATCTGAGAAACATAAATTAAAGAGAGCAGGTTCCCTGAAGACTCTGCCCCCACATTAGGAATTGTCTATAGCCAGACTATGCTGAAATAACTTCCAAGGAAACTATAGGCATTGATTATTCAAATCCTGATTTACATAAATACAACTGTCATTCAATTGTAACTCACAACCAGTATATATAATATATCTCGACAATTATAACCTTCCTAATTTATCATCACAAACAACCTGATTCACAAACCATAAACTAAAAACATAAACTAAATCATAACTCATTCAATACAAAAATGTATCTGAAAAGTAAATTGCTTTGAATGAAGGGTACTAAATAAACAATTTGAACAAATAAAAGAAAGTAATCCTGCATCAGCATTGCGTTAGGAGACCTCTGCGCCATTTAAGACCAGATGAATCCTTGTCGTAGCCAAAGGGAATGGGCTGTTGTCTATGTAAGGTGGACTCATCGTGCGATGCTACCCCCGCTGCTTGGAGAATAGCAGACGAGGCATTGAAGCTGGCTAGTGCTACAACACACAGCCAGTCTTTAGTTCATACCCGTCCGGCTGGAGCTATCCAACTAATTATTAGACAAGTTAAAAACAAATCACGCCTTTCTTTTCCCCCTCCACATGCACTTTTGGCCAAGGCAGGCAGAGGGGTGTGTGGACCTGCGTCCACTAGACACACGAGGCAGCGGCTCGTAGCGATGGGAACCTGGGAATCACGCTCAAAGACGGTGACATCCAGGGCAGTTACAGACATCTGTAGCCGGAACGAGCAATATAATAGACGACTGCATTCTGGATTGTATATATCGCCTTCACTCCTCACGTGTCACTCTGGTCCGTTCTGAATCTCTTTCCAGTCATGTGTGTGGCTCATACGGCAGCGGTTGTCAGACAATGTAATGCAAGGTGTATGGGGGGAGGGTGTAATGTATTTTAAACATATGATTCCTAGTCATTGCTATTATTGTTTAGCATCATCATTCATTCCCCCCCCCCCCCCCCCCCTCCACTGAGATAGCCAGTGTGTGGTTAGCCGTTCTGGTGTATACTGGCTACTGTGCATCAACCAGGGGGCCGTGGATAAGGTTTCGTACTCCCCCCCCCCCCCCCCCCGCCCAACTAAGACACACACACACACACACACACACACACACACACACACACACACACACACACACACACACACACACACACACACACACACACACACACACACACACACACACGTAGTGATTGGGTTGTCTCGAAAAGCGCTATATAAATGTAATTCATTATTATGTTTTATTTTATATTATTATTTCACCTTGACCAGGCTGCAGGGAAGACTTCAACTGGTCTCCTTCAGTATCCTGGTTTTGTGATTACAACCTCTTCTCCTTGGCTCACCTGTGTGGGCCTGCAGCAGGCCTCCGATTGGCTGGAGCAGCAGCAGGAGCAGATGCAGACATGAGGCCCGACGTTTTTCCACGTCCTCTCCTGCTCCTTTGTTTCTCTTCTGACTTCTCTCTCTCCACAGCTTCAGGTCCGGAGCGATCGCCAGCCTTACATGCAACAGAATGATGGACATTAAGTTGCTGTCAGCCACACATGAGAAACACAATAGAAAGGTAAAGAAAGAGAGAAAGATGCAGAAGGCGAAAGAGAAGGCAAAGAAATGTGAACAATGCAAAGGCACTGACACAAGCCACGGCACAAGACTAGGAGAATAGATTTGCCAGCCCAGGCCCTGGCACCAAAGGGCGTTAATTTGTCTATGGATGTCTAAGCATTTGACCACAATGCTCAGTCAAACTGACTCTTCTGGCACAGAGACATAATCCAAATCAACAGAAAGACGAGCAACAGTCCAACTTTTTAAGCAGACAAGTGGAAGTGCACAGGCAGATTTATGACCATAACGTATGATTATTTATTATAACACAGTAACAACAGCACGTAGTAGGAATACCAAGAGAGCCCCCTGGTGGCGATCAACCTTATATACTTTTCAGGAACAACCAATAGATTACCTCCACCTTACGTTATTAAGTACCGATCACATTGATCTGTGCACAAAATGGATAAAACCTTACTGGTTGATAGTCTGTGTTGGTAGTACCACAGTCAGAATTAAACCTGCCTCTCATCCCTCTGGAATAACTAACAAACATTTCCCAACTGCAGAATAAGAAGAATATATTGGTTGAGAATGCAACTTAATCATTATATTTTCTAGTAACTTGGAAGTTAAAAGGTGCTGTTGGTTGATTCAAGAGTTGTAAAGAGAGACATCAGAAAAGAGCAAAAGAGATTACGATTTTTCGAACTAAACAGGCACAAAAAGTCTCATCCCTCTGTACTCCCTCACTACGTTTCCCTGCCATTGAGAAGTTTTGCAATTAACCCACTTGGTATTGACAAGCAAATTTGATTATCCGAGCCAATTAAGGAAGAGCGGGCCTGATTGGTCAGAAATGACAAGTCAGCGGTCTAAAATGTAAATTGGCTCATATAATCGCAGAATTTGTGAGAGTAAAACTCTTAAATCGTACCTATAGCACCTTAAATGTTAAAGCCAAACATTACTTTTAAATATTGATTAAGTAGCTAAAATGTTGCGGCTGAATGTGTGAATGTGTGTGTGTTTATAAAGCTGCGTGCCATTTACAAATGCTTTTTGTTACACAACAGTTTGCATTATATCTATAAGCTGTACGTGCACTGTGTTAGAGTGGATCAGATAACCCTTCATTCAATCAATCAATCAAGGATTGATTATGGCTCGATCTGTTGTACAACAGAAATAGCATCCCTATGATAGTAGGGCCCAGAGCCTCTGATGACATCAAACTTTTTGGTGTGTCCTCAGTTACTTCGGCAATGCATTTTGATTAGTCGCAACACAGCCTCATTGCTCGTGGAACAAGAGATCATTCCTTAACGCAAAGATATCTGCCAAAAAGATGTGAATGATTCACAATCAAGGCTGGTGTCATAAATGTGGGTGATTGGGTGTTTGAAGATTTTTTTTTTGTGAATGCAACTACTTTTCTAAAAGAAAAGACAGAAACCGATAAACCAGGGACCAGGTCTCACTCAAACACAGTGAAATAAACACGTACACACAAGCAGCGGTTGTGTGTGTAGTGTAGAGTTTGAGTCACTGGAAGCTATGTTGAAATGCTTTAGCACCTTATGCAGTCTACATCCCTTATCCCAAATGATATCAACAATGAGTGTTGATGAGAAGTTATTCAAGCTGTCTCTGTCCTTTTCCAAGCCTGTCACGGGTCCCCGGTATTTTTGAAACAGGGTATATTACTGCTGTCTCGGGCAGCAAAATATTGTGTGCAAGTTCAGTAAAAGTGCTCACTATAATAATGTTGATGCATGGATGTGTTAGTTGCTCGGATGTGAATTGTAATTAAGTGAAAGTAATTTTTTTACTTGAGTCTGATCCGCATTCCTCACGTCAAAGTTCACCACTCGCCCCTGCCTTGCATGCAGATTGCTTCAAAGCATCATTCAAACTGTGTAGAGAACGTTGTTTAGTGAGATACAGTCACCCATAATGCTTCAGCGTATTGAAGAGCAGCTTAACTTAAAGCAAACAAAGAAGGCTTATGGAATAACCCTAACCCCATAACCAAGCAATCCCTAAAAAAACAGAACTCAGGTCAGGTTTTTAAAAGGAAGAGCTGAATGAATTTGGGTGAAGAGTGGAGAGGAGCAGAAAGAAAAGGGATGGATGAGGATGAGTGAGGCAGAGGGGCATTTTAGAAACGGGTTTGGAGGGAGCAGGAAGAATTCAAAGTAAAATAGTCTTTGTCCCCAAGGAAAATGACATGATACCATTTATTTCTGAGCTGTTGTGCACATCGCTCCAGTTACCGGAGGACCTTGATGTGCGCATCGAGCGAGCGCACCGGGTGCTCACAATGAGACCAAAACATGCTTCTGCCCCACCGAGATCGATCATCGTCCGTTTCCTGGACTACAGTGTTAAGGATGCTGTACTTCAACAGGCATGGAGGCAAAGAGGAGTTACATTTGAGGGGGAAAAAAATCTTCTTTGACCAGGATTACACCGCAGGCACACAGCAGAAGCGCAGACAAGTGAGGGAGGTGACCAAGCAACCTAAAGAGAAGAAAATAAAGGCCCAATCTCCATTCCCTGCTCAGCTGAGACTCTACCTGGAATCAGGAGTAAAGGTGTTCACTACACTCACAGACGCCACGCCTACACTCGAGGACTTGGGGACTCACGTCAAGGTAGACAACAGAGAGAAACTGCAGAAGGAGTTGATGCAAGAATGCTGGTCCAGAGCTTCGAGGAGACCAGAGAAGGGACCACCTCCAATGACAGATGCAGACTTACAAGCTTTTGTTCCAAGGAAAAGACTAGATGGAAGAACAAACTGACACGTTAAATGAAGAGTGTATAGCAGAGGGCTGGTGAATAATTTTTAGTGATTTATTTTGTTGAAGAAAGTGGGCTACTAAGTATATTAAGCTAGTTTTGGTTATTAACATATAAGATGAGAAAAATGAATGCATAGTTGTATTCGCACTGTTTTTGTTTGCATCCCGGAGTGAATTAGTCACTACTCTCCGCCCTTTTGAAGAGGGACAGGTTGCTTTAGATGTTCTTGCAACCTGCTGGGGTTTTGGAAGTTTCTTTAGTGTTTTATACTTCGGTTAGGTTGTTCGTCTACCTAGTCTTATGTAACGTTCATTCAAGGGAATCTTTTGGATGGATTGCAAGGGCCAATCGATCTAGATCTGGTAAAAAAGGAAAAGTCCACCCTAATATAACACAATATTAATTTGAATATAATAACTTACAATGTCTGTGGAAGGAAGGAAGAAGATATTTAGTCAGCTAATGAAGCTACATTGCTCGATTACAACAAACTCATCTAGTTGAAGAGGAACATAAGGAATTTAAAAGAGAATGGGTTGATCAAATATTAAGGGCATTATGTGGCAAAAAAGGGGAGTTGCAATTTTAATCAACAGAACAGTTTTCCCCCCAGAAAAAAATTATACAAGACAAAAAGGGACGATGTGTAATGGCGGTGGATTCTATAGGAGAAACTGAGCTATATATACTAAATCTTAATGCCCAAAATGAGGATGATTAGGGAAAGGATTCCAGTTTATTTTCGAATGCCCATGGCAGTTATTCTTGAATTGACTTTATTTGTCTCTCACATCAATACATATACAAAATACTTGAATGCCATATTGAACCTATCCAAAAAACTATTTTAAGGAATATTTTGACATAAACGACAATGGGAAGGTAACACCCTTTAAACCTTATGGGATGGTGCTAAATCAGTTATCAGGGGAAAAATTATACAAATCTCATCTAGGGTAAAAAGAGCACGGTTGGAAAAGCAGAATTGGAAAACAAAATTAAACAATTAGATACAGATCATAGAAGAACGGGTGATGAGAACACTCTGAAGGGGAACTGAAGGGGGTTAGAAAGAATTTAGACCAGATTTTGGGGGCTTGTCGCGTTGTCCTGCATACTACAGTGAGGGTTTCAGTGCGCCCTAACAATGAATCCCTGCCCCCTCCTTTGTCCTTCAATTTTGGAACATGTGTGGTTTTATTTGGCTTGTTTCGTATAATTTAATTAATTAATTAAGGGCGCCACCAGAGGGCGCCCCTGACACATTTGTCGACCTAGGCGACCGCCTAGGTCATTTTTTTTTCTTCCTCCATGGGCCCCTGACGGCGTCTGGGCCCCGTTGCAGTGCACCGGCTCCGCCGTCCTCCCATTGACTCCCATGTTAAAAGTAGAATATCTTAAAAAGTATAAAATATTTAAGTAATCAGAAAAGAGGCACGCGATTCCAAGCTATTCTGAAAAAATTTAATGGAGTCTCTAGGTGAAAAATTGAGGAAGGAGATAGGTCCCAAAGTTTGTAGAGAGTAATAAAGAAGGAAAGAAAGAATAAAACTTATGACGAACAATAGTTCTCCTAATTTGAAAAATAATAAATCACCAGGGACCGATGGACTCCCAGGATAGTTCTACAAATGTTTTGTTGAGGAACTCACACCAAAATTAGTTGTTTAATTACGCACTGTCAGGTGATCCACCAAAAACATGGTCGGAGGCCATTATTTCTGTAATTCACAAAGGGTAAGGAATGGATCCGGTCAATTCTGAGGGATATCGACCAATCAGTCTAATGTGTAACGATCAAAAACTATTGAGCAGTATCCTAGCAAAAATAATGCAAAAGATTATAACAACATTTATAAATCCAGAGCAAACAGGCTTCATCCCCGGTATACAAGGAGCCAATAATATTAGAAGAACACTCAAAATCATATCACGTGCCAAAAAAAACACACAACAATTCATTGCTAATTAGTTTTGATGCACAAAAGGCCTTCAACCAGGTTATTTGGTGCTTTCTCTATCAGACCCTTTTTAGATATTTAGGAATCATTATTACCCCTAACACACCACAACTTTTCAAAGCTAACAATGGGAAGTTAGTGAAAGAAATCAAAGCAGACCTTTCAAGATGGGATGTCCTTCCTCTTTCTTTAGTAGGAAGGATATAAACTATAAGAATCAATGTATTGCCAAGGTTGATTTTTCTGTTCCAGTCTCTGCCCTTAGAGGTCCCATTTCCACATTCAAAACACTAGACAATTGGCTCTCTAAATGTATTTGGCAAAACAAAAGAACAAGAATTAGACTTCAGAGCCCAAAGGAGAAAAGTGGTTTAAACCTGCCTAATATGAAAAAGTACTATTGGGCAGCTCAGCTAGACCACTAGTTGCTTGGATAACTCAGGACAGGGATACAATATGGGTGAGAATGGAACAAGACTCATGCCCTGATGTACTTCTGGAATCATTGCCATTTTTAAGTCAAGAGTTAAATTAGTAATAAATCGATAAAAGTTAGAGTGTGGTCAACAATAAGGAAAAAGTTGATTCTTCCTACTTCAATTTCAAGAGCGATGAAGATAGCACTGAATGTAGATTTTGTACCTTCTAGACTAGATGCTAGATTTAAGAAGTAGGCTGAAATAGGACTAACAACGATAGATAAACTGTTTGAGCGAGGAGTTCTGAAATCCTTTTACCAACTCCTAAAAACCTTGACCTTCACACATATGACTTCTAGTTATTTGCAATTAATAAATGATCTACAGAAGCATAAAGATTGGGAAAATTAAAGGAAAGCCCATCAAATATAGAAATCTTCTTCATATTGATGATGGAAGGCCTGACTAAAAAGAAGGTTATATCAAACATTTATAAAGTACTTCAAGAGGAGAGATAACAGTTTGGATATTAAACATAATTGGGAACTAGAAATGAATACAATTATTTCCAATGAAAAATGGGAACAGGCATGTAGAGATGTACATAAATTGACGAATAGTCCAGTGTGGAATGAGTTTGAATGGAAGGTTAAGATGAGATGTTTCAACCCTTCTTATCATTTCAAAATTCAGCAACACTTCCAACATGTGCTGGTGGGGCTGTGGTTTGGTGGGAGACCATACACAAATATTTTGGGACTGTCCAAAATGATCTACGTATTGGCTTGAAATACAAAAAAGAAATTAAACAGATAATAGGGCGATATTTACCCCTTGACCCAACACACTTCATTCTAGGAGTGCTACCCGATAACCTGTGGGATAAAAACCTAATTTATTTATTAAAAGTCCTTCTTCTGATACCCAAAAAGATGATTATGGTCTCCTGGCTAAAGCCGCAGCCACCGTCACTGAGCCAATGGAGGGAAGGGTCTGGCGAACACAAAGCTTGCGTGTTGTGGAAGGATGTCACAAGCTCTGTGTTTGCCAATCTACCTATCGAGTCGTAAAGACAAGATGGCGTCGACGGGTGAACTACTGATGGTATTGCGTGTATAAAATGTCCTTTTAATTAACAATCTGTACACTTACAAAGTTATCAATGCCTTGTTCTATATGCTAAGACCCTTATTATATTACCAAAGAAGTGTCGGTCTACTTCTAGCCTTGTAAGTGGTTTAAAATTTAGTTTTTACCATGAGACATGCCCCTATCGTTCCAGGTTTATAGCGTTTTGGTAGAATCAGCTCAAAACAGCCTATTTAATAATGCGTCTATATGCGCTTTTTTGCTCCCAAACGAACGGTGCACCCTTCTTCTGAAATGAATGATCTCCAGCTCAGCTTCCTTTAAATTCTCCACGGATAAATTTCACCTCGTGAAGCCAGTCTTGAAGCTCTTCATGGCCTTAAGATCTTAAGATTCCTCTTGAAACACAAGCACATCAAGTGCTTCTTAACTTGAGGTTCATGCGACTGCCCTCATTAGACAGAACCAAGAAGAAACGTACTCCAGGAACTGATGAACTATATCAGACTGCTCTGTGGCTGAGGTAGCGCGGAACACAGTGTTCCAAACCTCTGGGTCCTCCGTGGTTAGGGTGGGCCGTATTCTCTGGCCATTCATCCACTGACCCGATGAGAAAATCTAGCCCCTTTATCCAAGTTTTGTTGCTCTTTAACAAATCCACCTTAAGTTCTAGTCAGCCGGGATAGACAGAATGCCTCTTCTGATGGGTAGTTGGTCTTAAACTTGAAGTTATCAGACTGGATAGAACACTGGACTCTGAAAGCCCTCTTGACTGGTCTGAGTCCAAGTCTAGGTCTTCAACCTCTCTCAACCTCAACCTCTTCCTGTCCGGCTGTTGCCCACCGATTTCATGACCCAGAATCCTCCTGTTTCAAGGATGTCTCTCAAGTCGGGTTACAGAGACATCGCCACCTAATCTGAGCTGACTGGCGTCAAGCAGTAATCAAAAAAGAAATTAAGCAAACCTTTTTTGATCATTGTGGCTTCAAATTGGTCTCTGCTGTCCTCTGCATACTTACAAAGAGCTAGGCTGGCACATCTGGAAGACAAAGTTGCTCCGAACAGATGTGCTGCCATTCTGTATTCTACCAAGTCTAGGCTGAAGTCACCCGATGGCCACCAGAGAAACCTGAGAAGGGTGGCATCCTCGTCCTGTACCTCAACCTGGTGGAACGTGGATTCCTCATCGGCCACGATGGCCACCTCTTCTTGCCTGATCCTGGTAATGACGCCGAGCATAGGACTCTACGAACCTTCACTAAATTGACTTTGACAATGATGTCTTCCATGGCACAGATTTGAACTGAGTATTCTAAATAAACTTCTGCCTTGAGTTGAGGACACTCTGTTTCAGCTACTCTTTGGTTGTAAGACATCTTCATGACTCTGTTCCTTAATGTTAGACTGATATTGTGAAGTCTCTCAAGGAGTCTAGCAGACTGCAAGACCATTTCCATAAACTGTATGTCGTTCAGTCTCTACTTCTGCGTAGTGACTCTAGAGAGAGAGGTCATGTTTCCCGAAGCTCCGCTAGGCATTCGAAAAAACTACTTAATTCATCGTTCAGATCTACTTTATCTTATTTAATTTCATGATCATAATACCTAACAATATATTGTTTGTTTCGTCGTCCTCCATCGCTCGATTCAACAATACATTTTGGCACTTTTCATGACTCCCGGATCAGACCGCAGAAAAAGCCTTGGACTTTCCTATCGCCAACATGCCTCTGTACTCGGATATCTCAGGCACGGAGACTGGGAAATGCACAGACTGCACCAAACTGCAACAGACAGTGGCTTTATTTGAAACGAGACTAGCGGCATTAGAAAAATGCATAGAACTCCTCCAGGATACAGTGCCGATGGGTGAGTTTGCTGAGCTCACTCAGATACAGCAAGATGATCAAAGTTACACTGTATCCTTCCCGAAGCTGGACAAGAGAGAGACAGTTCCAGCTGCGTCTCACTGGCACAGAGTCGGCGCTAAGCCAAAACAACATACCAAAGTGAATCAACAAGTTCACTCAACGCCACTGAAATTAACCCTGCCACTGAAGAACCGGTTCCTGCCACTTCAGGAGTCCACGAACGCGCCTGCCACCCATGCACCCCTGAGCCCCGAGATGCGTCCGGACGGACAGTGCGGACAGAGACGGAACAACCAGTCGCCATGGAGGCGAGCTGCGCATGCCTCGGCCACCAGTGCACCCCTGACCCCTGAAATGTGTCCGGACAGACGGTACGGACAGAGATGGACGCCACGGAGGCGGGCTGTGCATGTGTCTGCCACCGTCCAACAAGGGCCCATCTCAGAGAAAGCAGATGAACCAGACACTCTGATTATAGGAGACTCAATCATCAAGGATATAACCGGTAAGAAGATCAAAACATGCATCTTCCCATATGGAATGGTTAGTGATATCAACCATAAACTAGCCAAAATCATATTGGAAAACCCCAAAATCTCACAGATTATTGTGCATGCAGGATTTAATGACATTCAAAGAGAACAGTCAGAACTTCTGAAGAGGGATTACACTGATCTATTGGATACACTGGACAAAATACACATCAAGTCATTCATCAGTGGACCCATACCAGCAGTTGACAGGGGAATAAACAGATTCAGTCGTCTACTTGCACTGAATACATGGCTTTCCAGAGTCTGCAATGAAAGAGGAAGGGGCTTTATTGACAATTTCAACTTATTCTGGGGGCGCAAATATCTTTTCAGAGCAGATGGCCTACACCCAAACAGGTTAGGCTCAAAACTGTTGAGGGACAATCTTCTCTTCTCGCTTTCCCACAAATCTCCATGGTCTGACGCACAGGCCACAGTCAGAGCACAGGTTGAGAAGAAGCGAGACTACAGCCTCCACCACACATCTACTCTGCCACTATCTGACACACAGATAGCAGACAGCCCACAGACCTTGAAGATAGACAACAGCCCGCCCGACGCCATCGACACTGTGCCTTCCCCCATCGCTGACGCTGGCTTGGCGAGGAACGGCCACCCCCCTCCATGGTGTGACGCACAGGCCACAATCAGAGCACAGGTTGAGAAGAAGACCTTGAAGAGAGACAACAGCCCGCCCGACGCCATCAACACTGTGCCTTCCCCCATCGCTGATGTTGGCTTGGCGAGGAACGGCCACCCCCCTCCTACTCTGCCACTATCTGACACACAGATAGCAGACAGCCCACAGACCTTGCCATGGTCTGACGCACAGGCCACAATCAAGAGCACAGGTTGAGAAGAAGACATGTATCAGCCGGATTAGCAAGGCACTGAAATTAACCCTGCCACTGAAGAACCGGTTCCTGCCACTTCAAGAGTCCACGAACGCGCCTGCCACCCATGCGCCCGACGCCCTCAACACTGTGGCCGGCTTGGCGAGGAACGACCACCCTCCTCTGCATTACTACGATGACCCCCAGCCTCATCTCTCCCATAGCTATCTCTCCAGCCCCAATGTCTCCTCCCTTTGTGGTGACCTCCAGCCTCATCTCTCCCATAGCTATCTCTCCAGCCCCAATGTCTCCTTCCTTTGCGATTTTCTAGCCTGCGAGGTTACCTGCCTGCGAGCTTGGGGTTCAAAGGGCTTAGCGGCCGGAAAGGTGCTCCAGATGAGACTTGAAGACCCTTAACCTCATCTAGTACCCTGAATTTAGCATATGAGGCTGCTGAAGCGGTTTGTAACTCTAGATCTTCTCTCTGTAACTTCAGCTTGATTTCATGTTTGTATATCACTTGTCACGCAGCACATGCAGATGAAGACGGTCTGAGGATGACTCTCTAGACCCCTGTTTTGGAGGTGTGACAGACACAGCAGTTATGGCATCTGAAGGCTCAACCTCTTCATTGTTCTTCCTAGCCTCAGCAATACGTAGTTGAGCCTCTTACATCTCTGCTTCAAAATCATCACCTGAGGCTCAAACCATCTATCCTGATCCTCATCCTTCTCATCATCTGAAGTCTCCGGAAGTAACCCTCAACTGAGATGTTAAGCTCGCCAATCTCTCCAAATAGCTTATGCAACTCAACATCCAACCTTGCCTGAACACTTTCTAGGTTACTGTCATTGTTATCATCCATTAACTGACGCATCTGGTTCATTTTGCTCATAAACTGACCCAGCTTAACCCAGTTTAACAATCTTTGATCAATAGTCTTTGTAGTGACTTTAATTGGTCTAGCCCAAGCCGCTAAGGTGGAATCTGAATTATTCATCTTGACTTTAAGAACATTGCAAAACAATGTTTTGCATTGAATTCGCAAATTGTTTTCCAAATTCAATGTTTTAAATACCTTAGAGCTTTAACATTAGCTCCCTTGGCTTAATAAAGTCTCCAACATGGAAAAGGAAGAACAATTGTGCCTACTTTCAATTTTTAAGTCACGGCAAAGTCCTTAATTGCTTTGTTTCCTTCCAGGACTCCAATATTTAATAATTTCCTATTCCAAAAGGAGCGTATCCTTCTTACTCATATTGGGGCCCACTGCTGTTCAAGTGGTAGTTTAAACAGGTAGTGCCGTACCCAGCAGATGCTCTTCTCTGTCTCCCCCCCTTGGGCAAGACGATCCCTTGATTTCCCCGGCTCTACACTGGTTGGACTTGCAGACCTGCCATCTATCTCCAGTCATCATGCTGCCCTACTTAAACCCTGGTTCTCCACCCACTTATCGGCAGATCGCTGTTTCAACAACAATGGTAGATAACCAGTCCCAGCATACTGAATTTGTATTTCTTAAATATATTTTATGTTCAATGTCACCTTCTGCTCTTAATCCCTGTGTTCTCCTTGCCCCAAGTTCACCAACCCTGTTCCTGCCCATCCATCCTGTGTGGTCATCTACCTGCCTACCTGCCAGTAGCACTGACATCCTGTCCTCCATCCTTGCCTGTCATACAGGCAAATCCATCCTTGCCTGTTTATTCCCTACCTCTCACATCCTCCCTACAATAAACCTCTGGTTTAATTCAACCTCCTTTGTCTGCGTCTTCGCTTAGGTTCCCCGCGTTCGATCATAACACAAGTCATTTTTGTGTATATTGCTATTTTTTCCATAAGACTCCCGTATAAAAGTTATGAATTAAAAATAATTGCATTCAAAGTTACAAAGGTAACAAAATATGTCCACAACAAAAACCTCTTTCAAAAGAGTAAATCCAAAGTTTAAGTCATCTCCTAAATCACATTACTGCAACTACGATAAGAAAACTGTGTTACGAAACACTGCAAACTAACCGAAAGGCAAATCAAATTATGCTGTATTGCATTGTTTCTTGTAAAGCCTAATAATCGAATGATAAAAGGCTATTTCCAAAGTTGAATGTGTCTGTTTTTCTTTATTTTGCATATTAATGAAACTATCCTAGGCTAGCATATGTTTCTATGTAGTGTCATCCGAATATCACTGACACAAATAATATTATTTGACTGCATAAAGAAATGCCCTCATTTGCCTGCTTGTAATTCTAAGAAGGCTAGAATTGTAGTAGTTTTTTTTATCATCATTTAGTCAGTCAAAGATTATGACTCAAATTCGCTTAACGTACCACTGTATGGAGTGAACCCCATGGCATGTTAACAGTTTCATACCCTTAGATTTTGGGTTAAGCAGTTAATGGAACAACAAATCATTTCAATCTTGACGGCTGTCTATTTGTTGTCTCTGCTTTCTATAACAAATAGAAGATTAACAACATCTCTTTAAACTCCATGGCATTATCAAGGTGTAATTATGTTTCTCTTTTCATAAGTTGCATTGACAATATTGCCACTGTGTCAGAAATAATTATTAGTGTTCAACCATAAAGTTGATAATTAATAAGGGCATTGAAGGATTGAAGGATAGGCCTACTTGCTGGGTAGGCTATACTGTATGTAAGAAATATCTTGCTTAGTCAGGTTAGTTGGGTCAGAAATAGTCCTATAATTCTAAGTCTAAGTCAATATAGCCTAGGCCTACAAAGAAAGAAAGAATGAGATAAGGGTTTCAAGATTCAATTTAATCTTGCTAAGTTTTTACATGAGTAGTTGTAAAGATCTAAATGATTGACAGATCACATCAAAATAAATAGATCCTAACATCGCACTCCAATGTGAGATATGTAGCAGCAAGGCATCCACATCCTCGGCAGGCTATATATTTAAATAGCATAAATATTACTAATCAAGGCTTATTCCGTGGTAGTCCCACTGGGACACGGAATAAGCCTTGATTATGTTGCCTTAAGCAAATCAGGGTGATGTTGCAAGGTCAAACACCCAAGCACCTGTCACGACTCAGATCTAACACAAGAACAAGCTCTCGTTCGGCCAACAGTATAATTGGTACCCGCTGTCCTTTCATTTTTGGATGATTGTAATGATAGCAGGTCCTCTGATACACATCCGGATCAAAATAAACCAGGATTCTTCTTGTTATGGTGATGAACATACATCTGCACACTGAATGACAAGGCAGGCAGTTAACCTGCTGAGCATCGCGGATCCAATTTATTAAAGATAAAGACCAGTACATGCAGCATATTAACCGCAGTCTCTTTGCCACCTATTGCTCATTCCTCTGTTATCTAATATATTATATTGTTATCTTCCAGTCGTCACCAGTCCTTCACACGCCCTACACACATCCTTGCAGTTTCAGCTCTTATTATGATGCTGCGGCAAACCACCGCAATGCTCATTTAGGAAAATATGCGACATGCTTACCTGCAGCTCTTCAGTTGCAGTCTATGTCCAATAATGACATTTTTATTATTTTTTGTTGATTCGACTTTCATCGGCAAGGACTCCGCAGAGCGGTGATCCTCGCTGGGCGCCCAGACAGAGGACGGCGATGTGCTACCGGGATACAAGAGCACTGAAGAAGCTGCGTGATGTAAAACAGGATTTAAAGGGACACGCCACTCCACTTAGGAGTGGGACTTGTTGTCTGTGGACGAGGCTGAGGATCATGAATAAGATGATGAGGGTGGCGCCCCCAAGGGTTGGCCATGCAGACATTATTCAGATACACGTCTCCTGAAAATAAAATGAATTCACTCCTTCAAATTAAAGCCGTATATTTATATTATTATGGAAAAATCCATGCATCATATTTGTAGAACATGGCCTAAAACATGCTTATACAGATAACACATTAAAACAGGATTGTTGTGGAACTCAATTATACTGTACCGGTATTAGTCCAACATTAACTGTAAAATAAGGAACCAAATTATATCAGTACATGATTCCTTAACTCGTATTGACATCGTTTTCAACTAGCCTGTTTACTACAACAGCAGAATAGAAGTTCTGAAATGTCATGGTTTTTAGTTTTGGTGTGCCACCCCAAGATTAGTGGCCCCATATAGCCACCCCTATGAAATATTTCTGGGGGCACCACTAGCTAACGATCAAGGATGTGTGTCACGCAAATGCTTTTCTCTCTGAAATATTTATGTAAATATATAAGTAGACAACATTTTCTGATCGTATGATCTTTCAATCATACAGAGACAGATGAGCTTGGAGCTCCCACAGAAGAAGTTGCCATAAAGTGTAGAAAACGCAAAGAGGAGAGAGTAATAGATCTCTTAATGAAGACAAGATTATACAATATAATTTGGTAATTGTATGATTATAGAATAATGTCAACTAGATTTTGTTCTATATACTCTGGTACGGTAAGTGGTGGTATGCAATTGACTGCATGGTGATGAAAGCTCAGAGCCCAGAAGGATTTCAAGACTCATAATTAACAATAAATAAATGGATAAAATACATGCAAACATGTTGTTGGCCTCGTTGTTGCGCTTGTAGTCAAACGCCCAGCATTGGGCATGCCAGTCTGCAGCCGGCAGAAGCTGAGCCAATCCCAACTGATGCTCATGATGTCGGACCAGCAATGGAACGCCGATATCCATTAAGTGTTCCTTAACCTCGTTTTGCTTGTGTTCCCCTTTAGCCGTTTGGCCATGCCAGTAGTACCCCCTGACTCATGTGCATTGATCCCATCAAACATTTTATCAACCCTGTCTGTGGTTGATCATGGTCCATGTGTTAAATAAATCGGATTATGTGTAAATTATATATATAATACCAATATTGTACACTCAACGGCGTCCCTGCCGTGGGGCAGGGTCTTGGCGTTCTCGTAGGGACCCACCCCACCGAGCCCTAGATGATCTGGACGACCTGC
The DNA here is from genome assembly GCF_031168955.1 of Gadus macrocephalus. Lineage (NCBI taxonomy): Eukaryota > Metazoa > Chordata > Actinopteri > Gadiformes > Gadidae > Gadus > Gadus macrocephalus. The sequence continues at coordinate 7,217,935 of NC_082382.1, read as the reverse complement.
GGAAAGCGCCTTTCTAGTATACTGGAAGAGAGGGCAACCTCCCACAGCATTGGAAAGAGTTCCCTGCTGTGGTAGAACTTAGAACTTTAATACATTTTGCAAAAAGCAGTTTGCACAGAAACGATTGACGGGGTGCAAAATTTCACCACACAGACAGCACCCTCTCCAACCCCCGCCTCCAGCAGGCTCCTCACCAGTGCCAGGGTCTCTTCTGCCTGATGCTGCTGCTCTAACCCCTCCACATCGCCGGCGGTCTGGGACACGTGGCCCTGCTCCACCTGCCACAGGCCGTAACGGCACTCCAGCACAGGTCAGCCAGGAGAGCCCATCGGTGATACCATCTTGTGGACCTTGGCCTCCGCTGCCTGATGTTTGGCAAGGGCCAATCGATAGGGCCGCCCGCTGATTGGCCAGGCGGAACCGGTGTCAATGGCAGTGGCGGTTTTAGCAAATTGGGGGCCCAAGGCAAAGATATGTATGGGGCCCACCTCATCCCATCTTTAAAAGAGAACGGAGAACAAAAATACTGACTGAATGGTGGATAGGCAGGTAAAGCTAATCTATGCGGAAGTAAAGGTTGGAGATGAGAAAAAATACCTTCCCCTTTAAACCCTGCATACACTTCTTTAATCCAAAATGAAGATGGAAAGCAGAGAACACAAAAAGTTTAGCAATGCACAAACTAATAGTCACAATGAAACCCAAAAGAGAATAAAGGTTTCAGATAACACCTGTCTTTGCCAAAATTAAAATGGTGAAAAAAAAAAATATGTCTGTGTGTGTATATATATATATATCAGTTATTAGATATTGTACGTAACATGTGGCAAACTCACAAAGTTCTGCCATATAATTCCTTCTCATTTGTTATGTTTCCTTTCAGGGGATCATTGAGGCCGCTGCCACCACAGAGGCCACTTCAGCCACCCCTTCTGCATTGGTAGCCCTAGGCCCCCCAACCCCTAGGGAGAAAGATGGCCCATCCACTGATGGTTTGAAACTGACAGGTTTATGGTGACAAGAAAAATCACCACAGCTGAAGCCGGTATTGTGAAACTCAAAACAACCGGCAACAAACTTTGCATCTATTCACGTAAACGCTGTTCACGTCTACTCATGACGTAACTGGTTCTTGGAGGGTTACCCCATTTCGAATGGGACCCCTCTCCGGTGTAGCAGCACCATTGCTTGGAATTCTCACCAAACCATTGCTGGCTTTTTGTCTTGCTGCGCAAGTCTCTGCCGTCCGGTAATATTATACACTATTATGCATTTCGCTACATGTCTTCTGTACTTACTGACCTCAAATTTAAAGTTTAAGTCGTACATTATTCATATTTTGTCAATCATAAGTTGCCGTTCACATCTGTCAAGGTAATACATTTCAATAATTTTTTGGGGGGGAATACTTCTCCCGGCTTACTATATACAGCCATAGTCCCCATGAAGAATCATTTGATGGCGTCTAATTGCCAATTGTGTTGTCAATAAATAGTTTGGAAATAGCTTCTCCTGATTTAAATTGTTTCTTGTTTCATTGTATTATTATATCGTCACCTTTTCTTTTGTTGATTTTTGCTGTTCCCAGTGCAACATAAAATGTGAGCCCACAAATTAATTCAAGGCACACACAGATATATTGTTCAACTTTGTTTATAGAATTTTTTTCTTTTTCAGAAACATTTTGAAAAAGTTGGTTACTTTGTCAATGTTTAAAAAACAAACAATTGGAATAACTCAAAACACATTTAACAATTGTTTTTTCCAGATGTCAGGGAGAACGATTAAATGGAAAAAGTAGGACTGCTGTTCTCAGTAGATGCTGGATCATCATTCTTCTGCCATTTACCTCAGCCACAAGCCTCATTAATTAGAAACTGAGCAGTCTTAGGGGAGTAGGCCTGTACAAGGTATAAATCTCAGGACTCTGGATCTATGAGACAAAATCACTATGCATTGGACCACTGTGTTATTGCATATTAAAGGAAAATGTTATTTGATGGTAAGAAGGAAAAAATCATCTAATTTGAGAGGTCCATGATACTTTTTTTTACTAATAGGTCCAAATAACAGTGATGCTTTGTATATGTCAAGCTGTGCCAACTGGGTCATCCTTGGCCAGTCCAATATATAAAACATATCCTACTTCCTGTAATAGTTCACTTTGCTAGGTTAAAGTGCAGATATGCATTTCCTTATTACAACAACTTTATTTTCATACTAAAGAATCATACATACTGATCTTGTGTTGGTAGCAAGCTAAACTAAAATGTCCCCCAATTTTTTAATTGCTTTTAAACGCCAGAAAACGATGCACACTTTTCATGTTTCACAGTGGCTATGAAAAAAATTTGTGCTTTGATGTGTGTTATCGGACCATATTTGTGCTGCTGGGTGTTGAAAAGTTATTATAGCCTAATAAAAGTTTTGACAAAGTTTTGGTTTGGCATGGATATAATGACATACCTAATGTGTATAATAAGGATATTATACCAATCTAGTCAACTTCCTTCAGTCAACCTTTGAAATAACCGAAGGCCCATTGTTGTCTGTGTCTAGGAAAAGGATATACATTACTTCTGCCCAACATCCAAAATGCTTCAAACATGGAAGGACTACAATGCACAGGTCTCAGTGGATGTGTTGCCTTTTCAGACGACACATCCTAATACAGCATAAGATAAATGAGAATGAACAGTTCTGAATCCATTTCAACATTACATACCAAAAAGAATAATGGAAATACAGGCCCTAATGTACACTGAAAACACAAGCAGGACTCACAACAGGCTATTCAGTCTGCAAAGCTGTGCTGCAATGTTGTTCATTTTTGTATTCTGTTAATGAGACACTACCGTTACCACAGGCTTGCCACACACACACACACACACACACACACACACACACACACACACACACACACACACACACACACACACACACACACACACACACACACACACACACACACACACACACACACACACACACTGCATCAAACATCAAGCATCCAACACCCATCTTGAACAAAATAATGTCCATGCGTGCAACACAAAGGCAGCAGTCTGGGATAGTCTTTGAATCAAAACCTAGCATGTGGGTTGGCAATGACACCATCTTGTGGAAGGTCCTTGATGGGTAGGTCCCCCACATCTCCAGCGCCCTGGTCAGTGCTCTCACAGCTGCTCTGTGGGGACTCTGGGGGGGGCTGGTAAAGAATGCTGGCCAACAGGAAGAATATGATCCCCATCACCTGGGAGAGGCAGATTCATGCTAAATAAGAATCATCATCATCAGACTAGACTCCCAACTAGAACCAGAAAACGTTGACCACATTACTCCTAGTTTCTCCTGCCTCCAATGGTTTAGTGGCTTCCAATTAATGCCAGGTCAGGTTTCACACTGCTAATACTTACCTATTCATCCTGCAAGGATAAGCACCTTCCTACATGCAAGACCTTATTACTCCCCTCTGTCCTTTTCAGCCCCTCTGGTCTTCAGGGGTCTTCTACACATTTTAAAACATCCACCTGTAATCAAGCTGGACTGCTGATTAATTTGAATACAAACATATAACCTTTCTCTGTTCTCTCTCATTGGCCTCCTCCCATTACAGCTGGTTCCTGTAATCACTAGGTAGTTGACAGTTACCTGTTAGCCAGCACTAGGCAGCTGATAGCAAGCACAAGGTAGCTGACAGGTACCTGTTAGCACTAGGTAGCTGACCGTTACCCGTTAACCAGCACTTTGAATCGGACACCCAAAAATGTGTTAAAACACAAATAAATCCATTTGGTGATGATTACCTTATATATGATTCCAGTTACAAGGGTGTATTGGCTCATGGCAGAGTTTTGATAGAGGTAGCAGGAGCCCTGCTCACCACACTTATCCTGCCACAGCAGGCAGGATAAGTCGATCACCGATCCAAACGCTATGGGCCCGGGGACACTACCTAAACAAAAGCAACAGTCAAATGTCATGTGGATATGTTTTTGTGCAGGGTTCTCCCCGAAGAACAAGACTATTGTGACATAGGCGTTCAGTTTACGTGAGTTCTTTCCAATTTATTGTTTGAAATGGTTTGATTTGTGAATAGGAACTTCAATGTAAAGAGGGTCGTATCCCAGCTCTTCGTTTGGACACATGCTCAAAGCTATAGCAAGGCTGTAGGGTGTGGGGGCTCTCAGTGAAAACACTGGACAGCTTTGAACATATGGGGGTACTTCAAATGTTTATGAAACAAAAGATGGTTTGTGCTAGTTTCAAGGAAATGACACCCGAACTAGCACTACTCAAGAGCACGGGCCACCATGGACCAATCTGCGGGGGACCCCTTGTTTGGTTTGTGTTTTTTCTGAAAAGCCAGAGATGCATGGATGCGTGACAGTGTTTTGTGGAAATAGCCATAGCGTTCGACTAACGCATTTGGATGTGTGTGCGTGTGTTTATGTGCGTGAGGTCAGGAAAGGGATTTTCTTGGTAAAGCCATAGTGTTTCGATGATACATTTAGATGTGCTTGTGCGTTTGTTATCGTTCATCAAGTGTTTTAAAATAACAGATGCCTACCAAGTGTGCGCACCACGATCCACTGGATTCCTAATCCAAAAGACCTCTGGCTGTCCGGCACACACCTGCAAAGGGAAGACGTTCACTTCCAATATTGTACCCTTTTCGGACATTTAAGGGTTCCTACATACTTTCACACACACCGACGGTGGAGTCAACCATGCAGGGAGACAGCCAGCTTGTCGGCAGCAGTTAGGGTTATGTGACTCGCTCAGGGACACCTCAACACTCAGCTCGGAGGAGCTTGGGATCAAACTAGCAACCTTCTGGTTACAAGTAAACCCATTCTTTCTCCTGAGCTAAGCCTTGCCCATTTGGCTTTGGGCTGAGCCATGTCTTATATCGCCATGGAAAGGTTATCTATGAGTCAGGGTGCACGTTTTGCCATGGCCATCCTTACATCCCATTTGTGTCCATAACGTTATTCTGCTGTCATATCCCTGTCAGAAGATGAGCACCATTAGTGCTTGAATGTATATCTAATGAAGCTTTCTGAAGCGTCCCAGACATGGACTTTTGTTTCTTTTTTTTTGGGACAAATCAAAGCTAGATATTAGGCTAATTTGGTCCTATAACAATAGCATGGCTGTTAAACAAAGCTAAGGATTGAAATGACTTGATTGCAAATTTGTCAGATATAATAAAAAATATGTCCAAGAAATGGACAGGCATTAATCCATTATCTAATTAACCCTCACCTCAAGGTGGCAGTCAGCGCTGGAATGCTACAGAGAAAAGTGAAGGAGATAACGATGAAGAACAGCGAGAGGAAGGCTGGCATGTGGTTACAGGAGCCAGAGCACTTCCCTGCCAGGGCCATGCCCACGTCCTCTGTTGTGTTCAGCACACAACTGCATCCAGAGTACACCTACACACACACACACAAAAGAGAAAAGGCAGGTTAAAGCAAATGAATTAGGATCTAAAGGCTGAATCCGAATACTTAGTACATACTATTTCTGTTCAGTGTCTACTACTTGCCCGTACCACACTTGACTGGTTAGTACGGTCTACAGCTATGCGTAGAACGTCTCCGAACGCTTCCGAACACCGCCGAAACTCCACCGGATGTTTTGAGATGACGTATCTCCCCTCAGATGCCGGCAAAATTACCTTGATAAGTTACCCGTTACTGTGGCGGTAGTACGCATTCGGAAATGTTTTCCGTACTACACAATGCGTACTGAGCATTCGGACGCGCTATATTTGTGGCGTACTACAAAATGCATACTATATAGCAGTCAAGTATGAGTATTCGGATTCAGCCTTTGACTATCATTTTGTTCTTTTTCTGTTCTTTTTCTGTTCTCAACTGGTAATCAGTGGCCATTTTGATGTTGAGCATTGTTAAAACATTTAAGATGTTTTAACAATGCCTAATGAACACTTAATAATGTTGCAATTAATGTTAACAACCAGCAAAAACCAGACCAAACAGAACGGACAGAGCTATTATTTACCGGGGTTGCACAAGAAAACAATATTGAAGTGTTATCAACCACGATTGCAAGTACAATTTAATGGGACTGCCCCTACACTAGGCTACGTCACTATGAGACTGCTCCTACACTAGGCTACGTCACTATGAGACTGTTCCTACACTAGGCTACGTCACTATGAGACTGTTCCTACACTAGGCTACGTCACTATGAGACTGCTCCTACACTAGGCTACGTCACTATGAGACTGCTCCTATACTAGGCTACGTCACTATGAGACTGTTCCTACACTAGGCTACGTCACTATGAGACTGTTCCTACACTAGGCTACGTCACTATGAGACTGTTCCTACACTAGGCTACGTCACTATGAGACTGTTCCTACACTAGGCTACGTCACTATGAGACCACTCCTACACTAGGCTACGTCACTATGAGACCGCTCCTACACTAGGCTACGTCACTATGAGACCGCTCCTACACTAGGCTACGTCACTATGAGACCGCTCCTACACTAGGCTACGTCACTATGAGACCGCTCCTACACTAGGCTACGTCACTATGAGACTGTTCCTACACTAGGCTACGTCACTATGAGACCGCTCCTACACTAGGCTACGTCACTATGAGACCGCTCCTACACTAGGCTACGTCACTATGAGACCGCTCCTACACTAGGCTACGTCACTATGAGACTGTTCCTACACTAGGCTACGTCACTATGAGACTGTTCCTACACTAGGCTACGTCACTATGAGACCGCTCCTACACTAGGCTACGTCACTATGAGACCGCTCCTACACTAGGCTACGTCACTATGAGACTGCAACTACACTAGGCTACGTCACTATGAGACTGCCCCTACACTAGGCTCGTCACTATGAGACTGCAACTACACTAGGCTACGTCACTATGAGACTGCACCTACGCTAGGCTACGTCACTATGAGACTGCAACTACGCTACGTCATGATGCAGCGCCGGATTCTATGTACGGGGTTCGCGGTGTGTGTTCTAACCATAAGTACACCATCAATTGTAGATCAGTTGACAAATCATGTTGACCAGTAAGTTACAGATCCTAGTGCGGATCAATCATGAGGTGCATTTTGGATGCTGATTGAGACTAGTTTTGGAAACTAGTAACTCTAACAGCAACTTTTTATTCCCAACAAAATGTTTGATTCAGTGATTCTGCATGTTTGAATCTATACCTATGTACAGAAAATATTTGACACATAGATCAGTTGTGGTCTGGCCAATTGATGCACTCTCATCTTAAACATTCAAGTCCGGGATGATTGCACGTCGGTGAATAGTTACATGTGATTTATAAAGGCTGAGTAAGCCATAGATAGTCCTCAATTTAGATGAACTCACACAAAAAAAATATTAATCCTAATGCTTTTTAACGACTTGAACTAATCGTGAATTGAAGCATTCAATTAAGCTTTATCAACACATTAGAAATAGTTTTTTAGATTATTCACCTTGGAACAATGTAAAGTCATGGCATTCATTGTGACGTTTTTCTGTAACGAGGCAGTGGATGGCGGTGGTTTGTGCAACCTGCACGTTGAGTCTTAAAGGCTCTGAAGTCGACAAATGGTCGTCTGAACGGTGCGTGGGGGACGCATATTACCACATTTTTGGTTCAAGCACGGCAACTACAAAGTAGGCTTTATAAGTGTAGAGTGCCAACAATAACGTTTTTAAACCTGCACAACCTAGTAATAATTACTGGCTAGAGTCTGGAGTAGGAGTCAGAAGGTTAGAATGATTAGTCATTTTTTGTATTGGTAGTCTCTGAAGATCAGGCCTCGATCACGTTGACAGCCTCTACCTAAACCAATCGGGGGAGGGCCTTGGAGGTCATGAAGCCCAGGGAGTGCACAAGTCTAATTAAAACGAATGATAGCAGTGACCAATGAAAGTGAAGGAATCTACATAGCAATTATTTAATTTTTTTTAAATATGAAATAGACTGAATAACGATTATAGAATATAAACACAAGGAGGGTTGTATCAGTCAAAGCAGAGGAGAAACAAAGCCTTTTGACTTCAACAAGATGCAGGACAGCGTACCTGTCTTCCAGTCGTGGCGTCGGTGTGATGGATGGTGCTGCAGCCTGCGTGGCAGGGAGAGTAATACATGACGCCGTCATCCCCACACACCGGGTTGTACAGCTCCCGGGCACAGCTGCAGCCTGAGTTGCATTCAGCTAGCAGGCTGTCAGGCTCCAGGTCAGAACTGGGGTGCAGAGAGGGGAGATAGCAGGGGATACATGTGGGAGTGGAGAGAGAGAGTGTTAATGAGATAAAAAATCATCAACACTCTTACTCCACTTTCATTTGAAACTAGGAAAGCCATCAACGGTCAAGCTACTCCAATTTTCTATTTAATGTTTTGTTTTTTCTCTGCTTGACTTAAAGACACTATGGGCCCTATTTTAACGGTCTGAAACGCAAGTGAGAAGCGCCAAGCGCAAGTAGCTTTGAGGGCGGTTCTATGGCGATGTCGCTAGTTTACCGACGCAAAAAAAGACTCTTGCGCCCGGCGCATATCTAAAAAGGGAAGTAGCCTAATTACCCGTAGGTGTGGTTTGGGAGTAACGTGCAAACCAATGAGAGTGCCAGCTCCCATTCCCTTTAAGAGCCATGAGCGCATTTGAATCTGACGAGTTGATATTTTGACAGCGCGTCTGCAGTCTCCGATGAGACAGATGCACATGAATTTCAAACTTCAAATGGCTCAGTTTATGGCCAAATAATATGGCCTAATTCACACATAGAAAAAGGTTTTCTTCCACAACTTCAGAAATACTGAGTCCTCAAATAAATTTCGGCAAAGAAAACGTATATGATATAACATATGAAGTGCGGTAACTGTGGTTCCATTTAATGATATACGAAATACATTATAAACATCGTTTCTTATCAGAATTGTATTCATTATCGTTATCGACTTGTGTTCCTAATTTGCATGTGTCCCCCCGTTAATATACATTGCCATGGACTGTATTATGCGCTACGTGTTTAGTTTGCGTGTGTTTAAACAGATGGACGCACACACGCGCACCCGCATTCAGTGTGCGAATTAAGGGGGAGCAGGGGGAGCTATAGCTCCCCTAGTGGTGACATGAGCTCCCCTGGAAACATGGTTTGTGAAATTTTGGGGGAGCTCTAAAATATTTATATGATATCCAAATAAATGCTATTTTGGGCATGTCTTTCTAAAAGGTGTAAAATAAGTGAAATAAAATTATATTTTGAGTTTATGATTCATGAAAACAACGTAGCCTAATGCTCGTCATTATTGCCGCTCGAAGCGTGGGGGCGCTGTCTGCAGCCCCACTACCCAATCACACAAGCTTGTTTAGGGTTTGTTTATTATTTAAGGTTGGTCTGAAGCACTCCTTTAACCTTGAGCAACTCTGCAACTTCCAAAAAAATATTTGATTTATTTTACAATTCAAAAATGAACCAAACTTTCTTCAAAATTAAGGAAATGATACTGGGAAACGAATAAACCATTATAAGTAACGAATTAACTTAATAAGTGATCGAAAAACTTTTATCAACCCCCCCCCCCCCCCCCCCCAGCTCCCCCGGAGACCGTGGTATAATTCGCACACTGCCCGCATTCATTCATTATTTCACACATACACACACGCGCGCCCGCGCATTCATTCTTTTTAACACTCACTCGCGGTAAAACAATGTTTTCTCACGATCAAATACTCATCAATCCTAAAAGTTATGGGCATGTACACGATGTCTGTGTCAAGAAAATATGTGTTTGCTGTACGGTGTTTGCAGATGCATTGATTTAAAAGTACAACTTATTACCGTATCAGCTGTTCTTTCCCAAATAATTTCCCAAGAATGTGTGGCTAGGTAGATGAGAGAAGCAAAGTGTATGCGCGAGGTGCACAAGCAACATTATGCATGCGCCCTTAAAATAGCATCTGAACAACGCGCCACTGACTTTAAACCAGGCATTTCCTGGTTTGTGGCGCAAGTGGTTACTGAAACTGCAAAATAGCACCAGGGAACGTTTGCGCCAGAACACGCCTCCTCCTTTCGACGAACCGCCCATTGGGGTGCAAGATCATTCCCTAATTAACAGACGCGTGGCGCAGGAGGAAAAGAACGCTCTGCACCAGTTGCAAACAAGCAACGACACATGCGCCAGTGATTAAGTAAATTGCGCTGGATGCAAGATAGGGCCCTATAAGTTTGTCAGTGAAACATATGTTGCTTCCTGGATAGGGCTGAACAATTAATCCAATTCTAACCGACATCGTAATTAGTATAACTAATTTAACATTTTTTTATTAAATGTTCTTAATCGCAAAGGCTGCGATTAAAACAGTCTTTTTTAAAGGCCCTGTTGCAGGGTTTATTTTCCAACGAATTTGTGCAATTTGCTTGTTGGTAACAAAGATTTAAACTGTTATTTATTGTATTTAATGCTGTTAGGTATCACAAAACGGAATGTAATACGAAAAAGTAGGTAATATTTTAGCGGTTTGCTATTGATTCTCATTTCCCCCAGAATGCATTGCATGACGTCACGGTGGGGAGACACGGACAAAAGCTGCATTGAGACCCTTGAGAGTAGAGACTAGTAAGAGAGTGTTCAGCGGATTATACAGATACATAGATAAATACATTGATATTATATATAGTTAGTAATTGCTACACGTGAACCTCCTAAGATGGCGCAATTTGATTGGGTCGCTATCTCTGGATATTGGGCAATATCCCATGATCAAACTCGATATTGTTTTCATCGCAAAATGTCTGCTAATAACAATAACAAATTGACCTTCGGTCTCGGGGGCTATTCCCCACTATTCACTTCACCTTCGGCGAATAATTGTTGACTAATATTTCCCCCAGGGGACAATAAAGTAAAAGTCTAAAGCCTAAAGTCTAATGGCCTAGATAGATAGATAGCCTAGTCAAGTCTTTATTAATACCAAACTACACAAATCGTCGGGAATTCATTTAGGTGATTCGGCTCACACAGTATAGCCCACAAGACCACACAGAACAAGGGAGACAACAAGTCTGACTGGACATACACAAAATACATCACATTAAAACTAGACACATGCGTTGATAGATAGATGGACAGACAGATAGAAAGATAATTAAATATGTTCTATTATTTGCCTTGCGGAGCCAGCCAATCCTGTGCACGTATGCAAATTAGCCATGTGCGCCGAACACAAGAAAGACCAATGTTGAGAAGTCATACTAAAAACGGATAGCAAGCGAAAGCTAAACCAGACTGTATCAATCACATACTTTGGATCCATTCTAACTTATTGCAAGAGGCTAGTCTTTAAATCTTTGCAGTGACTGAATGTTGATGATAAAAACTGATTGTTTTGCATAAGATGAGTGTGTGCGACTGTGCGTGTGTCCTTTTCAGCTTCGGCATACTGCATGGTTATGAAGGCCTTGTGGTTAGTTGTGGTCTTAGTGAAGCAGCCGAGCCTTGGAGTTGGATAAGTTGAAGCGATTGTGTAGTACGGGCGTGCGAGAGTGAGAGCACGCCCGCCGTGGTGATGTTTGGCTTGTTGTGGGCTGTCTGTCAGCATCCGCCGGGTTGAACGGTGTGCTTTGTGTACGTGTTCAATGTACATCTGTCTGGTCGTATTTGCGGTAGATTGATGGTTAAATATTGTCACACCACGATCGGTTATACTGGCAGGCACTCAAGTGCACTGATTGCATGTCCGATAGACTAAGTTAGCCCATAGCTATAGCATTATGCCTTCTATTTCTAGATCTTCTGACTAAGTTTACCGGTACTTACGACATAATCACCGTCACTAGATATAAAGAAGACATTGACTTTAACTCGGTGCTATTCACTGACAGTAAAAATAAATAAAGCGTTGTTGTTGTATGCACTGCTGTTCATTGACTAGCTCCAGCGCTCGTTGCTGCATTGCTAAATGATAGCAACTCTACGGTCATTCTCCTCTGACCATGTATTTAATTGGCTTTGAACGCCATCAGTTCTCGGCAATTCCTCATTCGCCCTCTCACGTCTGACAGGTTCGAAATTATACTGCTGTGGGCCATCATGCATGTTATTTGTGGTTCTTGCCACCTCTTAGACGCCATAGTTGTAGTACTAGGCTGAGGCTACCTGGCTTCCAGCACGTCTCACCAACGTGACTACATTGCCGAATGGCGTTAGAAAAGACCCGTTACTGCCAAGAACTGGACTTTAACACTATTTTGGAGACATTTTATAAATGATCCACCTATTTTGAGTGATTTATGTACCCATTAATCAAAACTTCCGGTTAACCTGCACGTAGGCCTTTAATGTTCCACAATCTAACCGGTTTGAATCGGAAACAGAGGGCCACGTGGGGATCACGTGGGGATCATGTGTATACGACCCTCCGCTCATGTGAGAGCAGTAGATGAAGAAAACAACTTGCCATGCTACGCTTTGATTTGTGGAAAATAAAACAAATTGACCGCTTTTTGTCAAGTAGACCAAATCCCCACTCGGCAGGGATCACTTACCGAAATGATTTAGAGTATATATGAACGCAGTTTAAAACGGCACCGCGAAACGACTAAGGAGACAGCGGAGTTCATTGGGATACGACGCCCAGAGCCGGGTTTACGGCTTTGTTTACGGCCCACATTTGACATCTTTACATATTACGTTTATGTTGATCACAACGACTTTGAGTTATCTTCAGATTTTTAGAGTGGTAGAGACACATATTTGTGCATTTTTAATTTCTGCACTTCAATTTGTGTGATTGGTTACAGTTACTGACTGGAGATCAGTAAGATTTGTATTGTTTTTACTTTACAATTCAATAGTTAAATAAAGATGTTATAACATCAATCCATGCATCAATTCATCTCAACACATAGGCCTTGCCTACAGGAAAGAGCAGTTTATCTATTGCTTGCTTCCAATGTTTGTTGGTAATACTTTAGATTCATGCTTGTGTTTAGTGAATAATACAGAAGACAAGGAACTTTAGAAAGAAAAATTGCATACTAAATTTCAATCGCAATATTGGTCTTAAAAAAAACCAACTTCAATAATTCCCCCAATCGTCCCCCCTCGCCTACAGTGATGTTGCCTCCTGAGTTAATGTACGATTTATTATCAAACAATATTTTCTTTTTGCAATATTATTTTCCTTATTAGATTGTACGACATATGAACCAGCATCCAGTCCCCCCAACATGCATGACCCCATGCACATAGGCCTAGAGCCTAACTGTTTGGGAACCTAAAGTTTATCAAAAGCATGATGTGATGGGTCAGCCCTAGTTTGAGGGCGTGCAAAACCAAATGATTTATGCCAACAGTTACGATTAACTCATGCTTGCATGGAAAATCCCAAAAAGCATATGACCTTTGCTGACTGGATGCATAATAGGTGACATAAACAACTAATATCCCATTGGACAACCATCCTAATTTATGTTTGTATGTTTGCCTAATAGACGATGGGCTAAAGATCAGTGCGCGAAATATGGGGGTGTCCGGGGGGGCTCTCATTTGCAAGTACACTGATTGCATGCCAGACTCCGATAGGCTATACCTGGCATTAATTAAATTGATTGCTCTTCTAAATGCGCCAGATTGGTGCCAATTATTTTCTTGTTTGCATTGTAATGCACAACTTTGCCTCTCATTGTTATAAAACGTGCATCCAAACAACTTTAGTCAATGCAGCCTCCTGTGTCAGTGTTGCTTTACGAATACTATAACATATCGGATTATCCAAAAATTTCTTAGTGTGTGCGTGTTGTCATGTACGCTATAGACTGATTGACTTGGCTTGCATCCATGATATATTGTAATGTTATAGGCCTAGTGCAATTTGAGAAAATTTGGATCGGTATTGCGCAACATTCAGGGGATGGGGACCCCCCCAAATATTGGCGGGTATTTCGCACACTGCTACAGATCCAGCAAAGATCAGAACACTAGGTAAAACGCACAACATGCCACTCTGTTTATATGATCACAGACCTATTTGTGAGTGGCTGGTTGCTGGTGTTACTGGTGGGGTACTGGTATTGGAACTGGGGGCTGCGGTGGACAGCAGAGCGGTAGGGCTCAGTGATCCCGGCCATGGGCTCGTTGGGGCAGTGGATGAGGAAGATGAAGATGGCCAGCAGGCTGACCAGGGCACACAGCATGCAGAAGCGGATGATACCGCGGCAGCGTAGGTTGAGGCGCTTCACGATGTAGCCCCCCAGGAAGGTGCCCCCCCCGCCGGCCGGGACCACCATGATGCCTGCAGAGGGGAACAGAAATACCGTCTGAAGGAGTCAAGGTTAAACCGAACATGAATATTAGATAAATAAGGAATCAAATGTATACATTGTAAAAATCGGTTCAATTCCGTGGCCTGAGCACACCTCTGCGAAGTGTGCTCAGGCCACGGTACAGATGCTAATGAGCCAACACGCGCACACGCACGGATAAGCAACCTGAGCTAGATGGCGTATAGTCCATGCAACCCTTAACCCCATTAAACAATTAACAATGCGGCAAGCGGTTCACGAGTGGGTTCACGTCAGTGCGATAGCGAAGTTGAGTGTTTGATCAAAAATCCCCCGTTTCTTGGATCACTGGAGAAGGCAGGGCTGTGCACGGAGTCTAGACCTCTTTAGAATAATTTGCACACTCCCGAATGTTTGAATTTTTTTATGAAGACACCCGTATGCAAGAATAAGTTAATGTCCGAGAGTAGGTTACAAACGCGATTAACTATTTACAAGCGCAAAAACGCAAACATATTCTTTATTTTGCTGACCACCGACAAAAGCCTTGTAAGGAAAGTTCCTCTGTGTCTCTCTCGTAGATCGCACCATCTTTCAACGTCTTTGTTTAATACGACTGCATCATCTTCTCTCACATGATCAGCAGGGGGGGGGGGCAATCGTACTCAAGTACGGTACAGGTGTCAAACGGACTTGGGCACAGTACAGATGGCCTAGTGTGAGTGCGCCCTAACATTTATCTGTCTTTCTGTCGGTGTCCCTGTCTGTTTTCTTGTCTTCCTCTCTGTATGCATGTCTCTCTGTCTGTTGGTCTGTATGTCTGTCAGTCTGTCTATCTAGGGTCCCCTCACCGAACCATGTGGCGGCCTCTGAGGCGCTGAGGTTGAACTGGGACTCCAGGAACTTGGGGCCGAAGGTGGACATGCCAGCGATGAGCGTGGCCTCTGTGGCGCCGGCCAGACACAGGAACAGGAAGGGGGGGTTCTTCAAGAGCATCAACACAGACCTGGCAACAGCAGAGAGGGAGAAAGGGTAGCAACCCTAATTACAAAGCTCTACTGTAATATAATAGTCTTTGGCAAGTAGTAGACACATATAGCCAGATTTCTCTTTCTAAACTGGCGTGAGTAGTGTGACGGTCACAGGGTTGCCTTGTGTGGTGGTGGTGCTGCTTCTGGTGTGTTCTGTGTTGCAGGTTGCTGGTTGGTGGATTATCACCTAACGAGATGCAGCTCACCTGAGCAGGCTGGGCTCAGGAGCCTATAAAGCAGCCCTGATCAATACTCCTCTCTCTTCCTGGCCTGCAGCCCGATCCTTAGTTTCTGTTATGTTTGTTCACGGTATTCTTTAATAAATTCATTAAGTTCATACAAGACCATGTGTGGCCTCCCCTTCAATGGTACAACCGTTGAGCCAGGTTGTAACATATGGGGGCTCGTCCGACCAATTTGGTGAGTTTTTCCACGATGGTAAAACTTTTGATAGTTTTGACTGGTTTTTGGGGAGGCCGGTTAGCCTTGATCTTTGTTTTGGTGTTTCTATCAGTTAATTGGTGCACTAGTTAATATGTTTTGAAGCTCCTTTGTGGTTTTGTGGATCAGTAGTGCATGGCTGGGGATTGAGCTTTTGATTGGGTAATCTGCTGAGGTTAGGCTAAACAGTTGATTGTCCAGTGAGCACATGTCGGAATTTGAACTTCCCCTGTCAGGCTTCAGTTGCGTTTCCCCTTTGGGTTGCGTGAATTATTTTTGTTTTGTTTGTTTAATCCTTTTGGTAGTGCTGTGGCAACGTGGTTAGTGTCAATTGTTTTCGGACAATTGTCTCGGGAGCACGTCCGAAGGATCTTGGGGGTTGTCTGCTTGCAGGTCGCCTTTCAAACCAGCTGGTTTACAGTGCATAAATACCCACCGCAAGCTGCATGAACACTAGGGTCAGGATTATTTAGTTTTGAATAGGCAGTTAGTGGGGAAGTTCCAATTCTATTTGCATCCCAATAATCAACAGTCTTGTCATGGCTTCTGTCAGTCTTTGGAAAAGGATAAGTTAAATGCGGAGATGGAGAAAGAACATCTAAAACAGTCTTTGGAAAAGGATAAATTAAATGCGGAGATGGAGAAAGAACATCTAAAACAGTCTTTGGAAAAGGAAAAATTGGGGTTGCAACAGTACCGATTAGACCTTATTAGAGCAGGAATGATTGTGGGTAATGCCGAGGGTTCAGGATCGTCTGAAGAACCCGCTACAGCACAGGTAAAAGGGTTTGATGTGGTTCGTAATTTGCGTCTTATACCAAAGTTTAGGCTTCAGGCTTCAGTTGCGTTTCCCCTTTGGGTTGCGTGAATTATTTTTGTTTGTTTAATCCTTTTGGTAGTGCTGTGGCAACGTGGTTAGTGTCAATTGTTTTCGGACAATTGTCTCGGGAGCACGTCCGAAGGATCTTGGGGGTTGTCTGCTTGCAGGTCGCCTTTCAAACCGGCTGGTTTACAGTGCATAAATACCCACCGCAAGCTGCATGAACACTAGGGTCAGGATTATTTAGTTTTGGATAGGCAGTTAGTGGGGAAGTTCCAATTCTATTTGCATCCCAATAATCAACAGTCTTGTCATGGCTTCTGTCAGTAGTTTTGTTCAGTCTCCCACTGAGGCAATTTTGAATAGTTGCACAAAAGACCAACTTCGGAAGCTCGTGGAACATTATGGTGTTGACATTGGGGATAAAAAGTTAAAGGAGGAAATTAAAGGGGCATTGAGGGCTGCTTTAATTGAGAGTGGTGTGTTGCCAGCCACAGTGCAAAGTAATGCTGCGGTTGAGTCTGTTTCTCCTCCTGTAGGTCTAACATTTGAGCAGCAGAAGGAGCTGTTGCTGTTGACATTAAATGCAGAGATGGAGAAAGAACATCTACGACAGTCTTTGGAAAAGGATAAGTTAAATGCGGAGATGGAGAAAGAACATCTAAAACAGTCTTTGGAAAAGGATAAATTAAATGCGGAGATGGAGAAAGAACATCTAAAACAGTCTTTGGAAAAGGAAAAATTGGGGTTGCAACAGTACCGATTAGACCTTATTAGAGCAGGAATGATTGTGGGTAATGCCGAGGGTTCAGGATCGTCTGAAGAACCCGCTACAGCACAGGTAAAAGGGTTTGATGTGGTTCGTAATTTGCGTCTTATACCAAAGTTTGACGAGAAAGATCCAGACACGTTTTTTATCCTTTTTGAACGTGTAGCCGATATGAGAGGTTGGCCTGAAACTGACCGGGTTGTTATGTTACAATCAGTGTTCACCGGAGAAGCCCAGGAAGCTTATTCCGCTCTTAGTGCAGTGGAGTATCAGACCTATTCCACTGTAAGAGATGCAGTTCTTAGAGCATACGAGTTGGTGCCAGATGCTTATAGGCAACGCTTCAGGTCCTGGGAAAAGGCTGATAGACAGACAAACGTGGAGTTTGCAAGAGAGTTGTCTAAACATTTCAATAGATGGTGTTCAGCAGTAGGGGTCATTACATTTAAAGATCTCTGTGATCTCATTGTATTGGAACAGTTCAGAGATTGTCTTCCATCGGAAGTTGCCACTCATATTGATGAGCGTGGAGTGAAAACAGTTAATGAAGCAGCAATTCTGGCAGATAAATATATTATGGCTCGAAAAGGAAAGTTGGGGAGAAGCCGTATTCCAGATGTGCAGGCTAAGAACATTGGCCGCTCTGCTAAAATGTCGTGGTCGGAGTCTGCAAAGCCGAACCGTAGTTCACGTTCAGGTGGCTTTGATGATGTTTGTAATTACTGCCGTGAGCGAGGACACTGGAAAGCGGATTGCGGATTGAAGAGCAGATTTAACCGAGGAGGCAATACCTTTCCTAAACCGGCTGCCTTAAGTGTTCCAATTAGGAACCTTCCAGTTGTTTCTGATAAAGTTCTTGAGGCAGTTAAAACTGGAAATGGGAATTTTTCTGGTTTTGGAGCATTTGTCTCGGATGGATTTTTATCTGTGTCTGGTGGTAGGGATAAAGTGCCAGTAAAAATTCTACGAGATACAGGAGCAAAGGACTCGTTCATATTATCTTCTGTTGTGAAGTTTTCTCAGGACACTGACACAGGTGACTGTCTGCTAGTGCAGGGAATGGGCTTAGAAACTCTGTGTTCCTTTGCACAAAGTTAGTTTGGCTTGTGGCTTTGTGACTGGTGATGTCCACCTCGGGGTTCGTCCTGCTTTGCCACTCAGTGGAGTCCATGTTGTTCTTGGTAATGATTTAGCTGGCAATCATGGCTGGGTTGATGGTGCCCCACCTGATACATATACCCCGTTGATGAATAACCCAGCTGATTGTAAGATTGAATTCCCTGAGGTATTTACCGCTTGTGCTGTGACACGGGCAGCAAAATATTCGGAACCTCAAGATTTTGCCGTTGACAATGAAGAATTGGACTGTGGGAGGGATTTGCATGTGCCTGATTCTCTGTCTATCTCCCAGCAGGAACTTATCACTGAACAACAGGCGGATGCTTCGTTGAGTGAACTGTTTGATCAGGTGCGGCCTAGCATTGAAGCTCGGAGTGCAGCTAGTGGGTACTTTCTGCAGAATGAGGTATTGGTCCGTAAGTGGGTCCCACAGGGCATGGATGGTGTTGGTGATCCAGTTTACCAAGTAGTAACACCAACTAAGTATCGAAATAAAGTGATGCAGTGTTCTCATGACCAGACTGGGCATCTGGGAGTTAAGAAAACGTACTGTCACATTCTGCGGTATTTCTTTTGGCCTCGTCTTAAGCGTGATGTGGCAGGGTATAACAAGAGCTGTCATACTTGTCAACTTACAGGTAAACCAAATCAGACAATTAAGCCTGCCCCACTCTCTCCAATCCCTGCAGTGGTTAACCCATTTGAACACATAATAATTGACTGTGTTGGACCTTTGCCGAAGTCAAAATTTGGTTCAGAGTATTTGTTAACTGTCATGTGTCAGGTTACACGCTATCCTGCCGCCTATCCGTTGCGTACAATTACAGCCAAATCTGTAGTTAAGGCTTTAACTCAGTTCATCACAATATTCGGCATACCAAAGATTATTCAGAGCGATCAAGGGTCAAATTTTTCTTCAAATTTGTTTTCCCAAGTTCTAAAGCAACTTAACATCAAACATAGTCAAGCATCTGCATATCATGCACAAAGCCAAGGAGCTTTAGAACGCTTTCATCAAACTCTGAAGTCTTTATTGCGAGCTTATTGTACAGAGATGCAGAGGGACTGGGAGGAAGGTCTGCCATGGTTGCTTTTAGCAGCAAGGGAGGTGTGTCAAGAAAGTACTGGATTCAGTCCAAACGATTTGGTCTTTGGTCACCGAGTACGTGGTCCTTTGGCAGTGCTTCGAGATGAGTGGTACACAGAGGAACCTCCGTCCAATTTGAGAGTGTATGTAAACGGGTTCAGATACCGGCTTTACATGGCTGGCCAATTGGCAAAACGGAACTTGGAAAAAACACAGGGGAAAATGAAGCGTTTGTATGATCGATGTTCTGAGAGAAGACAGTTTAGTAAGGGTGACCAAGTGTTGGCTTTGCTACCAATTGTGGGGTCACCATTTCAAGCTAAATTTAAGGGTCCATATACTGTAGAACGTCAACTCAGTGAACTAAACTACTTAATATCCACTCCAGATCGCAGGAAAATAAACCAACTTTGCCACATAAATCTGCTGAAACCATATTATGGTCGTGAATGTCCGCAGAATGAATCTGAGGGTTCACACACTCCATCTGAAGTGAGCCCAGTGTTGTCCGCTGGTACAGTGATGCAATCAGGTTTTGGTGGGGGAGAGGAGGTGGCAGTGCCAGATGATTCTGTACTGCATGGTCGTCTGAAGAACTCTGAGGGCCCTATCTTGCATCCGGCGCAAGTGACTTAGTCACTGGCGCATGTGTCGTTGCTAGTTTACAACTGGCGCAGAGCGTTCTTTTCCCACCAGCGCCACTCGCCGGTAAATTAGGGATTGATCATGCGCCCCAAGGGGCGGTTCGGCGGAAGGAGGAGGCGTGTTCTGGCGCAAACGCTATTTTGCCGTTGCTGAATACCATTGCGCTACTGACCAGGAAATACCTGGTTTAAAGTCAGTGGCGCGTTGTTCAGATGCTATTTTAAGGGCGGATGCATAGCCTACATGCGCATGCGATGCATACGGATTGCTTGTGCACCTCGCGCATACACTTTGCTTCTCTCATCTACCTAGCCGCACATTCTTGGTAAATTATTTGGGAAAGAACAGCTGATGCAGCGGTAATAAGTTGTACTTTTAAATCAATGCATCTGCAAACACCGTACAGCAAACACATATTTTCTTGACACAGACATCGTATAGGCCTACATGCCCATAACTTTTAGGATTGATGAGTATTTGATCGTGAAAAACATTGTTTTACCGCGAGTGAGTTTTAAAAAGAATGAATGAATGCGGGCGCGCGTGTGTGCTCTGTTTAAACACACGCAAACTAAACACGTAACGCATAATACAATCAATGGCAATGTCTATTACCGCGGAGACACATGCATATTAGGATAGCATACAATACTGATAAGAAACAATGTTTATAATGTATTGCGTATTTTATTAAATAGATCAGTTACCGCATATCATATGTTATATTATTTACGTTTTCTTTGGCGAAATTTATTTGAGGACTCCCTTATTCCATGTGTGAATTAGGCCATATTATTTGGCAATAAACTGAGCCATTTGCAGTTTGAAATTCATGTGCATCTGTCTCATCGGAGACTGCAGACGCGCTGTCAAAATATCAACTCGTCCGATTCAAATGCGCTCATGGCTCTTAAAGGGGATGGGAGCTGGCACTCTCATTGGTTTGTTGGACGTTACGCCCAAACCACACCTACGGGTAATTAGGCTGCTTCAGACCAACCCTTTTGACACTTGCGCCGCGACGCAAGTGTCATTTATCCGCCTGTAAAATAGCGATAGCGCCGTAGAACCGCCCACAAAGCTACTTGCGCTTTGCGCTTTCCACTTGCGTTTCAGACCGTTAAAATAGGGCCCTGAATGTCTAAAGAATATGGATGGCTTGTTGTCTCATTTGTCTGTTGAGAAGCGAACTGAGTTAGCTGTACTGATTGCAAGCTATCCAGGGTTATTTGGAGACACGCCGTCTAGGACAAATCTGATGGAGCACGATATTGACGTTGGCGACGCTAAGCCCATCCGGCAGAGATTTTACAGAGTCTCTGAAGAGAAGAGGAAAATATTGGACCGTGAAGTAAACTACATGTTGGACAATCAAATTGCAGTACCCTCCTCTTCCAGTTGGGCATCTCCATGCGTGTTAGTTGAGAAATCCGATAAATCACCTCGATGTTGCACCGATTTTCGTAAAGTGAATACAGTGACCAAGTCTGATTCCTTTCCACTGCCTCGGATGGAGGATTGTATTGACCAGGTTGGTGCAGCAAAGTTTGTAAGCAAATTTGATTTGTTAAAAGGGTACTGGCAGGTTCCATTAACTCCAAGAGCTCGGGAAATATCTGCCTTTATTACACCGTCCGGCCTGTTCTCGAATACTGTTATGGGTTTTGGTTTGCGCAACGCACCAGCTACATTTCAACGGTTAATGAATATGGTTGTTAACAGACTTGAAGGTTGTGCGGTATATTTGGACGATGTCGTGATTTACAGTAACACCTGGGAGGATCATCTAAGTCGCATCCGGGCTTTGTTTGAACGATTTGCAAATGCGAATTTGACAGTAAACTTGGCTAAATGTGAGTTTGCAAAAGCTAGTAGTGGGCCAAGGTCATGTGCGTCCAGTTCATGCAAAGGTGACTGCTGTTGAGGAGTTCCCTGTTCCCACTACGAAAAAAGAATTGATGAGGTTCCTAGGATTGGTTGGCTATTACCACTGTTTTTGCTGTAATTTCTCGACAGTGGTGGCCTCTCTGACCGACTTGTTGAAGATCAAGTCTAAATACATCTGGTCCACCTCATGTCAGCAAGCCTTCACTGTTGTTAAAACTAGGGCCCGACCGATATTGATTTTTGAGTGCCGATGCCGATTATTTTCAGAGAAAAATTACGATTACGATTTAATCGGCCGATTAAAAAAAAAAAAAAAAAAAAAAAAAAAAAATTATATATATATATATATATATATATATATATATAAAACGTAGTTTTTGATACCTTAAATATACTTTTGACGAATATGTGAATTGAATGCAGAACCTTTGAGTGTTTTAGAATACATTTACAGTCAAAAATGAGTGTAATGTAAAATAAATAACTAACTCCCAATGTGCTGCGCTCGTGAGCAGTGACTAACACGTGCGTGCTGAGCAGTATGGTCTCACCGTTAGAGTCTACAGTATAACAAATTAACATGGCCTGGGACCTAAAGAAAAACAGGCACAACATGCTCAAACAACGCGTCTTGTGTACATTGGTGAGGTGAGCGCGCAGCTGCCTGAGCGAGCGTGCTTTCATGTTGTACGGTAAAATTCAATCTCCTCTTTTTTACTCCAGCTAAAGTTGTTAGTTAGCAAGGCGAGTAGGAGCGCAATCTGCAGGATACTAATCGCAATAACATTTATAAAAAAATAAAAAAATAAATAATCGGTTGTAATCGGCGTCTTTTTGGCCGATGCCGATTATTTTCAAAAAGGCTATAATCGGCCGATTAAATCGGCAGGCCGATAAATCGGTCGGGCCCTAGTTAAAACCCTGTTATGCTCTGCGCCAGTCCTCCTAGCTCCCAGACTGGATCAGCCATTTACACTACATGTTGATGCCAGCCATGTTGGAGCAGGTGCGGTACTCCTCCAGGCTGATGGAAAAGGTATCGAACATCCCGTTAGCTTCTATTCCGAGAAGTTCAGCGCGTACCAACTGAACTACTCAGTTATCGAAAAAGAAGCATTGGCATTAGTTCCGGCTCTGCAACATTTCAATGTGTACCTTGATTCTGGAATGCCAATTGTTGTATTCACTGACCATAACCCTCTCACCTTCTTGAATTCCTTGCAGAACCCTAATCAGAGGCTTATGCGTTGGGCTCTGTTTTTGCAGCCGTACAACCTAGACATCCGTCATATTAAGGGCACCCACAACGTCATGGCGGATGCTTTGTCCCGTGCGCCTTTGTAACTCAAAGTGAAATTGAAAGTGTGTATCCTGTTGCAGTGTACAGGAGTTTATGCCCTTTATGAATGTACGGGGTAGAACTCCTGTCTTATGGGGGGAAGTGTGACGGTCACAGGGTTGCCTTGTGTGGTGGTGGTGCTGCTTCTGGTGTGTTCTGTGTTGCAGGTTGCTGGTTGCTGGTTGATGGATTATCACCTAACGAGATGCAGCTCACCTGAGCAGGCTGGGCTCAGGAGCCTATAAAGCAGCCCTGATCAATACTCCTCTCTCTTCCTGGCCTGCAGCCCGATCCTTAGTTTCTGTTATGTTTGTTTGTTCACGGTATTCTTTAATAAATTCATTAAGTTCATACAAGACCATGTGTGGCCTCCCCTTCAATGGTACAACCGTTGAGCCAGGTTGTAACAGTAGTCATAGGAGGGATGTAGACAATCTCTGTCCATTCAGTCTAGACTGCCTTCATTTCATTCAGTCTAGACTGCCTACTTTTACTAGAATCTTAAATGTATACTATTAAAGACTAATCACGACTATTATCCAATAGTCTGGTACACCATGTTCACCACGTCTCAGCCCATGCTTGGAGATTGGGTAATGAGTTTGTAGGTGCCTACGAAGCTCTCTGGGGAACGGCCTTGGGCCTTTTGTTTAAACAGAAACTGTTTTGAATCTTCTTACATTTGAAATTCAAAACAGTTAATTCAGGAATCTGAATATTTCTCTTTTGCAAACACAAAATGTTTTTTGTTTTGATTGTATGTTTGACAATTAAATTGTAATTTTTTTCTTTGGCAATGAAGTGAGAGTGCTCTTTTTTTATCTAGGGAGCTCTCTCTGTGTTCTTCTTACCGGGGCATGTCCTTGACTGATTTACCAAACTGTGGGTCGGAGGCTGTGGCATTGCTGCCGTCTTTAATCTGGTGAGCTTCAGACACACGCATGGCTGCCAACTTCTGAGAGCCTGCAGGAAGAAAGAAACATTGAATAGTTATTTTATTTTTTTCATCTTACATTGTCCAATTTAAATCTTCTTTCATCTTGTCCTTCATGTTTCAGCAATAAATAATGGAGACTTGTCACATTTTCTGAAGAAAATGCTTGTCATTGCATGGGCCAGGTTAGTTTGGTTGCATGGGCCATATGCTAATGCTAGCAAGAATAATAAGCATCTAAAAATGTATCAAGCTTATTATCTCTTAAGAAACATAACGGTTTCTTAATTCATTCCCTATTTTAACGGTCTGAAACGCGAGTAGCCTTGTGAGCGGATCTCTGGCGCTGTTGCTATATACAGGTGGATAAATGACTCTTGCACCCGACGCATATCTAAAATGTATTGGTCAGAAACCCGTAGGTGTGTTTTTGGCGTAACGTGCAACAATCCAATGAGAGTTCCATCGCTCATCCCCTTTAAGAGCCAGCGCATTTGAACTTGACGTGTTGATATTTTGACAGCGCGTTTGTAGTCTCCACTGAGACAGATGTATGACCCAGTGTTTTCCCCAGTACTGTGTTGTTAAGGCGGCCGCCTTAACAACAATAGGGCCCTGCCTTGACTACCAATGTATATATAAATATTTTTTAATAAATATTTTTTAATTATTATGCATTAACAAAGTAGAAAACTCTCATAGGGAAAGAAAACATACTTCCATCAGGTGTAAAAAAATAAAGATCAATAATGAGAGACCAAAGAGACCCCCCCCCCCCGCTCCTTGACCACCTTGACAAAGAGATTTTCTGAGGGAAACACTGGTATGACCGCATAAATTTCAAACTTCAAATGGCTCAGTCTATGGCCAAATAATAGGCCTAATTCACAAATGGAATAGTGTTTCTTCTACAACTTCAGAAACACTGAGTCGTCGTGTAAATTTTGGTAAAGTTAATATAACAATGTATGATATGCGGTCCTGTGGCCGCAACTGTGGGACTATTTAACGATGATGATGCGGCAATACATTAACAAACATTGTTTCTAACCAGTATTGTATACATTATCGTTATCGACTTGTGTCCGTAATATGCATGTGTCCCCCCGTTAATATACATTGCATGGACTGTATTATGCGTTACGTGTTTATTTTGCGTGTGTTTAAACAGATGGGTGCACACAAGCCCGCGCCCAGCATCACCCGCATTCAATCACTCTTTTAAATACTCACTCGGGGTAAAACTATGTTTCCTTACGATGAATTACTCATCAATCCTAAAAGTTATGGGCTTGAACACGATGTCTGTGTCAAGAAAATATGGGTTTGCTTTACAGTGTTTGCAGATGCATTGTTTTAAAAGTAAAACTTCTTACCGCTGTTATCAGCGTTCTTCCTCAAATAATTGTAACCGTTATAATTTACCCTAAAACGAGATTTGGTTTTCGAAGGCTGGTAGTAGACTATTTGCTCAAGTCTATTATTATTATTATTATTATTATTATTACGCATGGCATAGCCTACTACAGTGTTCATTCATGCAACCCCTATGGATTTTTTTGTTTTTCCACAATCCACATCATCATAATATTTCAATTAGGCTAATCGTTTGCATGTTTTTGTGGTGTATAGCCTACTGGTGTGTAAGCTTATGTTACAGTTCTGACCTACCATGGTACGTCAAAATAGCCTCACCAACTGCGCTATCCGCTAGTGCACTTAGACCAGGACGTTTTTGGTAAGTGGCAGAAATGCTTTTTTCGATCTGTAAATTAGCATCATGTTTCATTTGCGCAACACGCCTCTGCTCTTCGCCGACACGCAAGTTGGTAGTGGCGCAAGTTGGCTGTGGGGGAAAATCAGCTTTACGCCTGGTGCAAACTAGCAACAATACATGTGTTGTGTAGAAAGTAAATTGCGCTGGGTGCAAGATAGGGCCCATTGTGTACCAAATGCAGGGTATTTTGTATTTACATTACTTATTTCTTTCAAGGTATTCCAAAACATTCAGCAAAATCTATTCAGATCATGTGTACTTTAGGGAAAAATGTCCAGCCTGTCAAAGAATTAGTTACAAAGTTTTCATTTCTGCATCAGGTTTGCAGTTCCACATCCATCCGTTTGTGGATCAATGACATTCACCCAGCACTGGAGATCTTCAACAGGGTCAGAGGGATGAGCACCCCTACTGGCCTTTTGCTCTGGCATACCTGTGGTTCATCTGACTGAACTCCCTGATCCTGTTGATGGAGAAGCGGCCCTTGTGGGTACTAGCAGCACATTTGTGAATACTGTAGCTCAACATGTGGGTGAAAGAGTGGATGAAAGAGCTACCAAAAAGAGCTACCAAGAGGGCGTAAGGGTAAATCACTGCCTGACTTGCGACGCCTCAGCCCAACACTTGGTACTACCGAAGAGAAGGAGAATTTCTCCCTCGATGGGGAGGAGACTATGAGCCCCCAATTTTCACCAATGGGAACACATAAGGTTCAGCCAAAGAGGGCGGGGCTAGAGGTAGAACTACTGATTCCGGAAAACCCCTCCTGTGAAAAAGAAAAAACACATGGGAGGAAACGGAGGAATGGAGGGGGTCGATGGGCCCCCTTTATAATTCATAATTAAATAGAGGGATTTTAGAAAGTCATACACATGTCATTATATTATCATGTCCCCTATGCAGTTACTCTGTATGCCATAATGTTACTTTACTATTTTAATTGTTATACTCTATAACTCTAGAGTATAACTCTAGACTATAACTCTATAAATATGTATGAATATATTGATTTAAAAAAAAATTGGAAGTCTTCTTATTACTATTTATTTTTACATGAATAGTTAGGGTAGAGTAGCATAGAGCACCAACTTTAACTAGTCTAACTAGGAAAATTGCGGACTAAATTGGGCAATAAAACTGAAAACAAGTGACCTTGATCTCCCCTATGCACTTGAGCAGTGGTTCTCAAACTTTTTACAATGAGTACCACCTTAGAAATTATTTGGCTCTCCAAGTACCACCGGAATTAAAATCAAGTGGCATAGACCTATAACTACATCGAGTTTACAAAGAAGGCATTAATATTAATAATACGATTTATTATTCACATAACTTTACTCGACATAAGCAACCAATTGTCTATAAACTGTATAAACTCATGTATTGTATTTAACTCATGTATTGTATTGAGGTAAGCTTTAGCCTCAGACTTGGTTCAGCATCCAACCTGCTTCCTTATTTAGTCTCAATGAAGGCGAGGGAAGAAAAGCCTTTCTCACACAAATGCGTGGTCGCAAATGGAATGAGAAAGCGCACAGCCTTGTCCGAAAGCGCAGGATATTTGCTGCATCCAAAAGTCCTGCAATGTCTCGCCTCTGAAGGCAGACTATCAAAAGTTCCTGCTCAAGAGCCGAGAAGTTCTCTAGGACGTCAGAAGCCTTAATGAGAAGCGGATCTCGCATCCAGGTATTACCCTGCGCAATCGCAGGGAAATATTCAGCGAACTGTTGTAGGAGAGAGTTCAGGTGCGCAATGTTGTCCCAGACTTGATCATCGAGCCTGAGGTCATTGTAAGAGAGAAAAGTCTCACATTTTTTACGATTGCATCAACTTTATAAAAAAAAACATTCATACGCCGCGTACCACTAGAGAGCGCTCGCGTACCACAGATTGAGAATGACTGCACTAGAGTAAAGCATGTGAAAGTAGACGCGTGAATTAGGCCGGGGCGATATGGCTGAAAGACATCTCACAATATAACTTGATCATATTGATCGATATTGATAACTATTAATCATTTGAATGACCTAAAAAGACTAGGAATTACCATACAGGATTTAAGCACTTCTGTGTAATATGTATATGACCTTCAACCAGTGTTTCCCAACATTGACGAGACTATGAGGCACCGCCATAGTCTAATTTCGTCCGCCATAGTGTGTATATATATATATATATATATATATATATATATATATATATAATAAATAAAAAAACTGTCCTGTGCTGCCAGTAATGGGAATTTTGCACCAAACTTGGTAACAAACTACCACATACATGGCAGCAGGAGTTGGTTGGGCTTGACGTGCCGGGGCAGCTTGTACACGACCTAAAACCTGTCTGGGCTCATGTGGTGTGAGCCTGTAATCCTTTACCGAGAAGACTCTAGGTTTTTGGGGAGAGGACTAACAAACCAACTCCACCTTCCCCCTGGCGGGGGTTTTGCACAGGGCTAGCAACCCTGCCATGTAAAAAAATCGCTTGCTACAGAAATCTTAGCCAACGAACCAAATGCGGCAAGTAGGATAGATGCACTTCAGGAAACTGATTTGATGACAGATGACAGCCAAACCCATCTGGAAGCTGGCATCTCGAGGGCGGATATCCTCAAACCGAACACTTAGAGTAGGTTGCTGGAATGTGCGAACACTCTACCAGACAGGGAAACTAGCTCAAGTCATAAAGGAGATGGAAAGCTATAATTTAGAATTAATAGGAGTGAGTGAAACAAGATGGACTGGTAGTGGAAATAGACAGTTAGCAACAGGGCACCAGATAATGTATTCTGGAAGAACAGACGACCATCATAGTAGAGGAGTAGCCATCATCACAACAAAACAGGTTCATAAATGCCTGTTGGAGTGGAAGCCCGTTAATGAACGGATAATTAAAGCCCGTTCAACTCATCATTCGCAAAGTTGACAGTCATAGTCTGCTATGCACCCACAGAGGACTCGCCGGAAGTGGAAAAAGACATCTTCTACGATAAACTGCAAGAACTAGTAGATGAAACACCTTCACACGATGTACTCCTCATCATGGGTGATCTAAATGCAAAGGTTGGATCCAAAAATGAGGGTAAAGAGAGCACCATGGGGAAGCAAGGTATGGGAGAGATAAATGACAATGGAGAGAGATTAACAGCATTATGCCAGGAAAACAGACTAGTGATAGGAGGAACAATCTTTGAACATAAAAACATCCACAAACTAACTTGGACATCCCCAGATGGTAATACCAGAAACCAGATCGATCATATAATTATCAACAACAGATGGAGAAGTAGCCTTCAGGATGTAGTGGCAAAACGAGGAGCAGATGTTGGCAGTGACCACACACTTGTCGTAGCAAAGATAAGATTAAAACTCAGAAAGACCAAGAAAATAGACCAACGGGAACCAGCTATGAATGTAGCAAAACTAAAAGATCTAGACGTGAGGAAATCCTTCCAAACCCAGGTGAAGAACAGGTTTACAGTTTTACAGAACCAGCAAGAACTAGACCTGTACAACTTCAACAAAGCTCTGCTGGAAGCTGGAGAGAAATGGCTAGGACCTAGAAAGAGAAGAAAGGAGGTCTGGATATCAGACGAAACATGGAGGAAGATTGATGAGAGAAAAGAAAAGAAGAAGAAAATCCTAACAACTAAGTCACACAGACAGAAGGCACAGCTACAGACATTATACAGTGCACTAGACAAAGAAGTAAAAAAGAGTGCTAGAGCAGACAGGAAGGCATATATTGAGAAGATCACAGAGGAAGCAGAAGCAGCTGCCTCAAAACAGGACATGGGCACACTCTACAAGCTAACAAAATCACTTACAAATAGATTTCAGGCAACGGACATTCCAATTAAAGATTCAAACGGAAAAACCATGACAAAAGAGGAAGACCAATTAAGGGGCTGGAAAGAACACTTTCAGAGGGTACTTAACAGAGATGACCCAGCAACTGAGGCAAACATCACGCCAGCAGTAGACCTTTTAGACATAGAAACGGAGCCACCAAAAGTAGAGGAGGTAAAGATTGCCATAAAGGGTTTGAAGAATGGAAAGGCCCCAGGAATAGACAGAGTCCAGGCAGAATTGCTGAAAGCGGAGGAACATCAAACAGCACTAGCCCTTACGGAAATTCTCAGGGACATCTGGACTTCAGAAGAAACACCACAATCCTGGAAAATGGGCCTCATCGTCAAATTACCGAAATAGGGAGATCTGTCAAATTGCAACAATTGGAGAGGAATCATGTTGCTACCAGTCACCAGTAAAGTCCTAAGTCGAATCATTCTAAATCGACTAAGTGACACAATTGACCATTACCTTCGAAAAGAACAGGCAGGGTTCAGAAAGGGAAGATCCTGTGCAGAACATATATTCACACTGCGACAGATAATTGAACAGAGCTATGAATGGAGGGCAACCATCTACATTAACTTCATTGACTTTGCTAAAGCATTTGACAGCATCAACAGAACAGCACTGTGGAAAATTCAAAGTCATTATGGAATTCCCAACAAAATCATCTCTATAATCAAGATGCTATACAGAGACTTTGGTGCCAAAGTTATCTGTGGATCCAATCTCACTGAAGAATTCATTATAAAAACAGGAGTCAAGCAAGGCTGTTTGCTATCCCCACTACTTTTCTCACTTTGCATAGACTGGCTTATGAAAGAAACAAAGGGAAACAACAAAAGAGGAATATCGTGGACATTCACAGAAACTCTGGAGGACATTGATTTTGCAGATGATATTGCTTTGTTAGCCCATCGCCAAAAGGACATCCAAGGCAAAACAGAAGACTTAGCAACATATGGCAAACAGATTGGGCTAAATATCAACAGTGACAAGACTAAAGTCATGAAAATAAACTCAAAATCCAACCAGCCGCTCACCATCAATAACATGAACGTGGAAGAGGTGCAGGAATTCACCTATTTAGGCAGTACAATAACAACAGATGGAGATTCAGGGGCAGATGTCCAGGACAGGATCAATAAGGCTAGGGGAGCGTTTGCAGCACTAAGAAAAATATGGAAGACTTCAAAGATCAGCATAAAGACAAAGCTGAGGATATTCAAGAGCAACGTCCTCGGGGTTCTCCTGTATGGAGCAGAATCATGGAAAGTGACACAGACCATCTGCCACAAGCTAGACGTATTCCAGACTCGAAGCCTTAGGAGGATACTGGGAATATTTTGGCCTAGGACAATCTCAAATGAAGACCTCTACAGTAGAACAGACATGAGACCCCTGTCAAATGTTATCAAAAACAGAAGGTGGATGTGGATCGGACATGTGTGCAGAATGGACCCAAGCGCTATCCCAAGGGTGGCCATGAGATGGACACCACCTGGGACAAGAAAACAAGGCAGTCCAAAAGAGACATGGAGAAGATCTGTGGAGAAGGAGATGAAACAACTGGGATGGTCCTGGGGCCAAGTGCAACATTGGGCAACAGACAGGCAGCATTGGCGTTCGTTGGTGAAGACCTTATGTGCTACCAAGCACGAAGAGGACTAACTAATATAATAAATAAATAAAATAAAAGACAAACTCATACATATCTGTTACTTTGTTTGGGTTAAACCCAGCAGTCTGTATTAAGGGCAGCTGTGTGTGTAAGAGTGTGTGTGTGTGTGTGTGTGTGTGTGTGTGTGATAGTATTAATAATAATAATAAAAAACTAGTAGTATAAAGGCTCAGCACTGTGTTTGTGTCATTTTTGTTTTCATCTTTTCCTAATTTTTTTCTGAAAACTCCTCAACCCCATTTAGTATGACCCTTTACATTGTGTCATCAACATTCATATCAGTACCAGCAGTTTGTAAGTAATTTGTCAGTAATTGATATGTCATATTTTGGTTCTCATTCAATTCACCAGATTGATGCATTTCAATGAAATCTATTCAAATTACTCCAATGTCGATAAAACAATGAAAAACTCAAGTATTAATATATATATGGAACCATGTTTGTGTAACAAACTCAGGTGCTAGATTTGGTGATGCAGTCTCTTATCAATATATATTGAACATGTTTTATATTGATATTGATCAAAAGTCTACCATGATACGATAATTTATCGTTTCATTGGCCAGGCCTAGCGTGAATGTAAAAGGGGGAATATAGACTGAATGTAGAAGGTGAATGAAGACAGTGAATGTAGGCGCTGAATGTAGACGCTGAATGTAGACGCTGAATGTAGACGCTGAATGTACAGTACAGCGTCTACGTCAGGAGAAACAAGATCAAGAACGAGGACCAAGTTGGCAGAAGATGACCTTTTGATTTTCTATTTTCTTTGATTTTTGATTTTTTTCTATTATTACTACTGATATGGCGGAGGGCAACGACCGTATAGTTGACTAGCTCGCTCTAGAAGTTTGGTCATGGTTGTCGGAGAGAAGTGGACTAGAAACCAAGACCGGACCAGAAGAGTCCCGGCCTCTCCTTTGTAGACCAGAACCATAAGGTATGGGGTCACACCACTCATGCCTAGTTGAAGGTTGCTGGTTATTCCGTCCAGAACCTGTATTTCGTGTGCTCCAGCAGGAGGGCGAAGAGGCCTCCCACTGTCAGCAGACACCGCCACTGGAGCTGCCACCATAGGAAGGGCTGGTAATAAGATATAGCCCGTCCCCTTAATCCAGTCACTATGAATAGGAACTAGTATTACCTGGTGATTGTGGATAACTGACTCCCACAGACCCAGACAGCTTTTTTTTTTCACTATGGCGGCCACTTAACACCCCCCCCCCGTCAGGATATCTCATCCTCTTGTGGTGATTGTCTCATCCCACAATGCAAGACTTCTTTCTGCCAGTCTGCTCTCTCTGTAAAGGGGGCCAAACTTTGGAACTCTCTAGCCAGTGCCACCGAGTTAAAATTAGAGTCCAAAAGTAAAGCTTTCAACAAAGGACTCAAACAGTGGCTAAAATCTACTCAACAGTGCACAGATGAATAGTTTGCTCTGTTGCCTTTTTATGTTTCGTATTGAAAATTGCTTGTATTTCGTTTATATTTGTATCCGTTTGTTATTTGAAATGCCCCATCTTTTCAAAAGCTGCCTATGGACAAGTGTTGCGAATTAGCACTTGTGCTAGAACACTTAAACAATGCATCTGGCCTGTCCAATGTAATTGCTATGTCCATATCAAATAAACACTAAATAAATAAGTAAAAAGCAGCAAGCCTCTAATGCCGCTTTTCCACCGCACATGTAGCTCGACTCGACACGACTCGACACGACACGACTCGACACGGTAGCAGCACGGGTGCTTTTCCACCGCAAATAGTACTTCCTGGACGTGGGCGGGGTCGGCTGCGCGAAAGGGCTGTGACGTATTTGTGTACGCGACGCAAACAAGGCCTACGCAACCCACACATGGACAGAACCCACATAACAACAATGGAGGACATCGATCACATTACTATTATTAGCTGGCATGTTGAAGAAGTTGGAGAAGTGGAACATGTTGGCTGCGGCGCTGCTATGGATGTTACCAGCATGGTTGCCATGTCGCTCTCGTGACTTCGTCACACTCTCTGGCCAATCAGTCGCCGGCCGTCTGCCGACGTCACCTTTTAGCATCGGCTCAGCTCGCTTGGAACCTAGAGCGAGGCGGTACTAGAAAAAGCAGCCACTTCAGGTACCAGATACCATGGTACCGCGGTGGAAACGCAAAAAATGCGAGCTGAGTCGAGTCGTGTCGAGTCGTGTCGAGCTGGTACCATGCAGTGGAAAAGCGGCATAACCATATAAATGGGGGTCGCCACACCCAAACATCCAATATATAATAATCATATTTCCAATAGGGCTGGCCCGAATTATTCGAATATTCGAATACTCGTTCGGAAAATTAGTATTCGAAGCTTAAATCAGTATTCGGAGCTTTGTTGTTTTTTTTCCACGTACCTGACGTTACCAGAGCGAGGGAGGCAAACTACAAGCGACACCAAGCAGAGAAGCACGAGAGGTGGAGGAAGAATAGATATCTTGTTTCCCTTTACTTTACAACACAACATTAGCGGGATCTCGGGAGGACAGGGAATGCTTAGCGAAATGCTAACCTTAGCTTAGTTTGTTTACGATCGCTGTACAGCGCCGCGCCAATCAACTGTGACTGGCTTGCTGCAGAGCGTGAGCGTCTTGGGAATACCCGGTCAATATAATGGATATAATATGGACACATAAGACAATCAATATTCAGTATTTGTTATGGATTTATTGTACAAATTCCCTGAAAATATGCACGTTCCACGATGAATTGAAAAGCTCCCGTAAGGGCTGAGATGGAAGAGGACAGCTGATTTGGAACGGAGCAACAGCTGTTCGCTTTCACGGGGAAAAACTAAGGAACTCCAACTTACTTAGGCCTAATAATTAACGTTCAAAAGCTATTAAATCTTCAACAAAATATGCAGATACTGTCTAAATCGGTTCCAGGGAGTATATAGGGATTATTAATGTTGTTTTTGATGGTGTGTTTTTCTGTAACGAGTATTCGAATATTCGCTCGGAAAAACCAACGAGTATTCGAAGCCTGAAAAACGGTATTCGGGCCAGCCCTAATTTCCAATCGATGAATCATTTTAATAGATTGGACGTCTGCGACGTACGAAATGGTTTGCTTTTGTGATATCCAAGCTTGTGCTTGGCGATCACAACAGCTGTGATCTGCTCTTGCCCAAGCTGGAGCGTCTGTAGTGACTGCGTGATCGCACTCGGCAACAACCGAGGTGAGCCATGCAACAGCCAGGTTTCTTCTTTACGGTTAAATTACTGCCAAACTGCTGACATGACTGTTCAACAGGTAGCTCTCATGCGCTAGCTCGCATGCGCCTAATTGGCGACTATTGTTATCATGTGAAACGCTGCGCCGATCAAATCATATTTACTTCTCCCTTCCGATATCCGATCCAGCGTAATTGGCCAACGTCGGACCGATACCGATGTCGTGGATTGGATCGGGACAGCCCTACTATTTTTATATCAAGGTGTAACAAACCTACATTTATACTTTATTTCTGCATCGTTTTGTTTTATTTTGACATGATTCTGTATTTTATTTGTGGTCATAAGGTAATCTAATTTGTTATTGCCAATCATCAGATCAGCATGCATGGTTAGGGTTAGTGATTGGTGATTGGCCCATTCCTGATTACACGCGATATATAGCGCAGAGAATTACGGAAAGAGGGGGCTTGACTCTATCCGCGCCTGTGGATGCCCTATCTTTCGGACGTCTCTTCACTCCCTCCGCTCTCGTGGACGCCTTGTTTTTGGATCGCCAACGTTCTTCACTCCCTCCCTTGTGATGCCCTATCATTCGGACGTCTATTCACTCCCTCCGCTCTCGTGGACGCCTTGTTTTTTGGATCGTTTGGACTCTCTTCACGTCCTGCCTCGTGATGCCCTATCGTTTGGACGCTCTCCGACGCTCCGTGGTCACGATTGACATTGTGTTTAGGGAAGAGGGGGAAAAATGGTGTGACTTTGTGAATAATAACATATCTTGATGCTGAAGTTGTAGATAAATATTCAAAACTCATCCATGACTGTCTGCCTTTGCTGCCATTTTGACACGTAACGAAGGTGATTAGGATTGACTCTTTTGGATGTCTGCCTATTTCCTGTATAAGTGGTGTGTGCAAACATTACGATGGAGTGCCTGAAGGTCATACCTTTTCGGGTTTCCAAAATTATCAAAATATATATATATTTTTAAATGTACGTATTGAGAACAAGAAGGAACTTGCATATTGTGTCGTTGTTCTATTTTCAGTACGACAGTTACCTGGTAGTTGTCGAGGATAGCCCAGGATAGGGAGGGCAATGATCAGAGTTGCTGCTCCTCCTGCCAGGAACCCGATCCACCAGGCCCCCACCCACAGAGGGTTCTCTGGAGTTAGCTCTGTACTACACACACACACACACACACACACACACACACACACACACACACACACACACACACACACACACACACACACACACACACACACACACACACACACACACACACACACACACACACACACACACACACACACACAGATTTATCTGACATATTCCCCTATTCCCAATGTCGTTGTATAGGTGACTACAATGACAATAAAGTCTATCTTATCTTATCTATATGGATAGTAGTGCAAAGAGTAGTGGAAAATAAGTTGAGACAAAGGTAATGACATCCAGCAAATCCTGTGCACCCATCCTTGTGAATGCTAAAATGCGCACAACCTACTACAAGGGCTTCAATGGTAAAAGCATGCTTACTAATCCGAAAAGCTTATTGAGAGCAAATTTATTTCAGAAAAATCTTGTTTTCAAATGCGACAAACGATTGGGGAACGAACAAAGTAATAAAGAATCTTGTTGTTGTGAACTCTAGCCATGATCTTCTTGCATGGATATGCATTGCATGCAGTTATTGTATATAACGTCTAGCCTACTGGAAAATTGGAGAGATACAAGTTCAGAGAAATTTATCTGATTGGTTGATTTGGCCCGTCTATCACCAACATAGGTGGTGATAGACAGATGGTTTATCCAATCAGCTAACCAATATATTTTTTTAAATCTTACGTCAGGTGTGTCTCAGTGTACATTTTGAGAAAAAAGCCACCCAGCAGATAACCTGCGGCTGGTCCCAAAATGGCTGCTGTGTAGAAGATCCCTGGGGAGAGAAGGACCACAGAAAGGAAAACAGAGGCGTGTAAGAAGAATAACATTTTCGATTTCCTACTTCCTGGTCTCATGGATCAAAGTGAGTCCATTGTTCTTGGCAGCAATGGAATAGCATTAAATACAGGTATTTACAGGAGAACAAAGTGTGTTAAAGAGCAATTGTATTTGGGTAACTGGGAGAGCAAGTAGTAGTAGTTATTTAGCATGACCAGTTAGAATGAACCCATGCACTAGGAATTCAAAGACTTTCATATTTCTGGTGTGTTGACAATACAATTAATTTCAGGGGACTAAGGATCTGACAGGACCAAGATTACGATTCAAGCAGAAAATTAGCGATTAAAGCAATGCAAAAGGCCTGTGTGTATTTATTGGGAAGTAATGGGCGAGTATATTCATTACTGATTACGTGTCATATGTAAGGTGCGAGTCTCACCTATATAAACAGGAGCATAGCTTGACTTGACATTCTCATCCAGGTATGTGACCCCTAATGTGTAGAGTGGCGTGGCCCCCATACCATGGAGAAACTGGCCCAACATAAATACAAAACGATAGTTGGAGAGCCCAGTACTCTCCTTGTTGTGGCACGGCCCGGTACGGTTGGCAGAGCACATTCCTGTGTGCTCGGGCAAGCTGACCTGGTAGGGGGGTGTGGTGAAGTGGGGTAAGGCAAACACAAGCGATCCAAGAGCCATCATGAGCACTCCCCAGCCCAGCCAGCGAGGCTTGTGGCCAGTCCCACCAAAGTAGCTGACGAATGCAAGGCACACGCATGCAGCGATGTCGTAGGAGCTAGCAATCAGGCCGGCCTGGTAGCTGCGCAGGTCAAAGCGCCTCTCGAGGGAGGTGACCACTGTGTTGATGAAGCCGTTGATGATCATGCCCTGGAGGAATGAAGCGGTGCACAGGAAGAACAGCAGCCATCGAGGGGTGTTGAAGACCTGAAGGGTCCTGTGAGTCAGGGCCCCCCAGCCACACTGCGGATCCAAGTCCTCTGAGGTGAATTTGGAGCCCATGGAGGTCTCCACACTGATGATACCGTCCACAGTTTGGATCTCCCGCTGGAGTGTGCTTGTGCCAGTGAGAATTTTTGGCCGAATGCCGCCATGATCCCGTCTGAGACTTCCAGGGCCTGACTCTATGGGGCTCACAGTCTGAGAGTCCAAAGGGCTTGGGGTGTTGTCCACTGAGCCTTGGGGGCAATCCTGCAGGTCCAAGAGCTCCTGCTTGGAGCTAAAGGATGCATCAGCATTTAGCAAAACTGGCATTGCCCCAATGAGGGTCACTGTTGAGAAGAGAGATGGGTGTTGGGAGCTAGGGTGGCACAAGCCTAACTGAGGATACAATAGAGAAGATTATTGAAAGATGAATCAGAAGATTGGCTCAAATCAGAGATATTAAATTGTTAGCTTTTTTGGGGCTTTTCTATTATATCCCGAGTTGTTCTTTGGTCTCCATGAGTTCAGTGTCAAATGCTGTTTGCTGGATCTTTTTTCTACTCACTAAACAAGAGATAGGGTTGACGGCTTCATGTTGAGGTTGCTGCTGGTTAACAATGACCTATGGTGAAAAAAGACAGACAGGGAAACAAATTAAGGACGAATACAGAGGTTTGTTTCAAATGATCACAATGAACATTTTCATGGGTCAAGTATTTTTTTACTTTGCAGGAAAGCTAAACTCATTGTAACAAAGGTTTTTTCTTTGATTCTTAATCAGGTTTATTAAGTATCTTGACTCTTTATACATACATACTCAAGCCAACCCTTTATTCTAATGCTGGGGTGGGATTATGGGATATATTTTATAACTACTAAAATCTCACAAAAAAACAGAAAACTACAAATAAAATAAAAAATGCTATCCAAACCCTCAACATATAGTATTCGTATTTATTTTATATTTTTCATGTTTTAACCAATTATACTGTATTTTATTGTTTTCTGTTTTCAATGTGATTTTATATCGATGTAAGAAAGAATCTTTATAAAGACAAGAAAAATAAAGGGTGCATGGTCTAATTATAATATTAGAACTTTATAATTATGCATTTATATTTATATAATCATATTAT
Organism: Gadus macrocephalus; assembly: GCF_031168955.1. NCBI lineage: Eukaryota > Metazoa > Chordata > Actinopteri > Gadiformes > Gadidae > Gadus > Gadus macrocephalus. The sequence continues at coordinate 7,179,014 of NC_082382.1, read as the reverse complement.
ATGTACATGTATATGTACAAATTAACGTGTAATCAGACAATAAGCCACTCCTAGCCAAGTTGTGGGCCACCAACAAAGACATTTATGAAATTGCACCATCCAGGCCATTAACCACGCCCACTTCCACTTATTTTATCCAAATACACCTCATAACATTAAACATACATCTCTTCTAACTGCAGTGTTTCCCCCAGCACTGTGTTGTTAAGGCGACCGCCTTAACAACAATAGGGCCCCGCCTTGACTACCAATGTATATATAAAAAAAAAATATATATATATATATATTATTTCTAAATATTTTTTTAATTATTATGCATTAACAAAGTAGTACTCTTGTAGGGAAAGAAAACATACTTCCATCAGGTGTAAAAAATAAAGATCAATAATGCATCGGTAATACTGTTCACAACAATGGTCGTGCCATAAAGCTTTTTGAATTGAATTGAAACGGAGACACCCCTGCCACTAGTTCCCCATCAAAGCAGGAATGGGGAACTAGTGACCTCTTACATATAATAGGTCATGCCCAATGCCGGAAAGAGTTGATCAACTTTTCTTCGTAGCCCATATCCTGATAAACAACTGTTGAAACCGCAAGTGACACTGTCTATTAGGGGTGTGAATCTTTGGCTTCAGACGATTCGATTCGATTAACGATTCAGTAGTTGGCGATTTGATTCAAGGACAATTTTTTTTTTTTGGAACGATTCGATTCGATTCTGTAAACCACGATTCGATTCAGTAACTTTGAACCAAAACTCTATATCCGTGAAATAAACATGCAATAATGTGACACCCCTTTTTTATTATTCTTTGCGAAGCCAAAATGCTTCCGCACTTTGGATTTCAAGTTTGCTGGTGCATTAACAATCTCGCTGCCGCTCTCTGCAATGTTTGAAATGCACCAGTAGAGGGTGAGGGAGAAAAAAAACTCTTGTGGGGCTTCCTTGCAAGTTGACTAGCTGATGACAGAGTTACGGATTACCGAGCTGCACTTCACAAAATAAACGTGTAAACTAAGTCTTAAAACATTAATCATAATCGATTCATACGATTTAAAGCATTTATATCGATTATTGGTGAAGCCAAAGCGATTCATTCTATTTATTTATTTTAGCAGATCGATTTAGTTGAATCGGTAGGACTGACAATCGATTCATCGATGCATCGCATGAATCGTTACACCCCTACTGTCTATGAATTTAGTTTTGAACCTTTTGGTGCTTAATGGTTGATATTTGAATCAGAGTGTAATGTTCATTATTAATTTAATTTATTTTGCAACAGTTGTTTAACCTAATATTTATTTTGTCTAATATCCCAATCTTATTCATTGGAAAGGCATTTGTATACATTATCCTTGGGCCTAGAGTTCTCCCATTCTCTCTAATTGAAAGGTCTGAATTTGCATTGCCACTGTAGCCATCAAGTACAACACTTTGGCAAAGCCAATCTTCTATCTTCTATGTTGTGTAGATTCCTTTAACTACCTTGCAGGAACCTTGGGGGACGAGGGAGTGTGAGCGACAGAGAGATTCATTCATGAATCCAAGCCAGTGTTTTAATATCTTCTGTCATCTTATCAGAATTAGCCTCCTCTCTCGCAGAACGGAACCACATACTGTTATGATCTGAACTCAAATGTACTCTACAGCAGCAGTGCAGTCTGTCAGAAACACAAATCCAGCCCAACGAGGTAGTTAGAACTTCACAATACCATTTATATTATTATGAAGGCAGCAGTTGTGTTCAATGTTACACATGTACATAAACATGTATAATGGTATATTAATTGTTTCATCAGTACTGTACAAACTTGATGAAAAGAGATTAGCTTATTCAATATAAAAATGTGGATGTTAATACTGGTTAATAACAAAAATGTGATTAACCATTGTAACATCTATAAATATACTGTATTCATATGAAATATCCTATACAAATCAAAATAAATCAACATACAAAACATTTTATACCAAAAGTCGTGACCAGGTCGGATACATTTGAATAATGACGTAAATAAAGTGGTGCAGAGACTAAGTTTACATTTGAGGAAATGAGAGCATGTGAACCTCACATGACGTTACATCAGTGGCATGATTAACTCACATGTAAAGCTTTTGCAAGTTAAGAAATGTAAAAAAAAACAATAGTTAAAGCATTTAGTTAGATTAATGAAGCAGACCGGGGGCACGAGTACTGTGATTTTGGACGAATAATTTACCACACCTCCTATCCACAAAGTTTAGGACTTTGGAGGAAGGGTTTAACTTTAAATAAAAGTTCAAAATAAATAAAACTTACCAAATTCATTGAGTTAAGTTTAACACTGCAGTGTTCTTTATAAAAAGGTACTCGAATCAGGATAGCTTTTAACTCACTTTATTTGGTAAAGGTTTAGTCTAGTCTCTATGAAGCAAAAGGAGAGGAATTGTATTATGCATGCGTGGAGATACACTTAGTAGGGCATCTGAAGGATGCGTTACCTGGAGCGTTCTGAGGGCTATGTGTTGTGTCTTTAATACTGGGCAGGCGTGGACTCGGTTATGTGCTCTGATTGGCTAAGCATGGCGCTGAACTCCTGCCTCCTGGATACCCGTATATGTACTCTATGCTGATCTCTTGCGGCTATGTGTTGGCATTTCAACTTGGTTTGTGGCTTGGTGCTGACCTCTTGTGGCTATGTGCGAGAATTACACTTGTTTTTGAGGCCTTGAGCGCCTAGGTCTCTCGAACAACTTGACCGCTCGTTATCTCTAGAATTGACACGTGATGATTGGCTTCCTGTATCAGCAGGACGCCTCCCTAGGCTCAGGACCCCTCCCTAAGATGAGAGAGAAGCCTCTTTAATTGGTAAGGGCAGATGTGGCCTGTTGGTATGAATGTGTGAATTATGCAACAACATAATTCACTGGGTGTTCCCGTGGACCTCGGAGCCCGTGTCGTAGCCTACAGGGGTCTTTCGGGACAGATCCGATCCCTTGGCATTGCCTGAAAAATATTCTCTATGAGAGGGTATTCGCTATTTGAGCTACCGGTACATTGCACCTTATGTAGGCAATGCTTACTGTTGCGCAGTGCGCCTCCGTCAGAGAGTGGTAGATTGGTGGCAGCGCGTCAGTCTTGATTTCTGCGTGCGGGGTTCGTCTCCTAAGTGATGCGCATTTAAAGGTTGGGTATGGGATTCGCGAAACGCCAGCAGATTTTGAAAACACACAACTCAAATGGTCCTACCCCCTCTCCTTCAACGCTGACTCTGACTCCACCCATTCCAAGTACATGGACGTGCAATCATGCACGAGCGCGAACACAGATGCGCGAGAGTGAGCCATTAGCTAGTTAGCTAGCTCCAGTAGCTACCGCAGGATAACAACAAACAGAAGCTTGCTCTGGGTCACGAGCTTTGAGTACGTGCAGGAAGGGGCCACGCGCGGGGGGAGGGGGAGTGCAGTACGACCGTTTGATTGACGTACTTACTGTCTAATGCCACTCGGTGGTTCTGGAAATCATTGGCTGGAGTTTTTCGAGCCCTGCCCGTTCCACAGATGATTGACTTGTTTATTTCCCATGTCAGTACTTCTAACTCAGTGGCTGTAAGTGGGTTATGATAAGGATTTCAAGTACCGTAATTTTCGGACTATAAGCCGCGCCTTTTTTCCCATTTTGCGATTCTGCGGCTTATATAACGATGCAGCTAATTTTTTAATTTTATAGCAAACGGCCACTAGGGGACCTCCTAAATCTATGGATTTTTAAGCGGCGGGCTCCAGTGCGGCTTATATATGTAAACATCATTCAATTTAGCTGCTGCGGCTTATACTCCGGTGCGCCTTATAGTGCGGAAAATACGGTAATTTTGCAAAAATGGCCAAAAAAGAGAATTCCATACCCAACCTTTAAGTGAAGCTTATAAAGTCCCAATTCTTATGTCATATTGAAAACATATTCACTAAAGGTTATGCGATTATATTTTTGTGCTTATTTCAAACTTGAACCCATTTTCTCAAGGCCATGCTGGCACCACATCTATGGGGGTAAAAGGCATGATAATGGGCCGTCGACATTTGAACCCCGGTCGCTGGCGTTTGTGTCTTAAACTAATGCACTGCGCCACCGCCGCTACCACTCGGCGGTTGAAAACACATGCCATACATTACTTACATAGGTTGTATTTAAAGTGAATTCCCTAAATTATAGAATAAGGCCGGTTGGACGTTGCTTATTCATTTTGAAATCTTCATCACTCTATTGGGATTAATGGCGAACAATTTGTTGTGTCCACTACCTGATTACACCACTAGGTGGGTTCTACTGTTATGAAGTGTGTTGTAGTACTAGAGAAGAAGTGGAACGATGCGTGTAGAGAATAGTCTAGGGAGCTAGACCTACAGTACTGTGCTGCGTGCTTACAACCAGGCCCGCCGCTCCCTATACGCAGAGTACAAGTGCGTAGGGCACCAAGTACCTGAGGGGGGCACCAAAAATTAAGATTTGTAAAAAAAAAAAATAATAAAACACTAATGAATTAAAAAAATATGTAAATTAGTTATGAAGAGGCCCACCGTTGTTTGTTCTTAATTGTATAACCTATCACTCAATTTCGGCAAATTAGATGTTTTTACCTTATATAGAAAAAGGGGCTCTCCTCTACTGTAGTACGTAGTAGCGGTGTCACACCAAAATTGTACCGGGGGCGAAGATTTTACCGCCTACGTAATCCGCGTTTGAAAATTCCAAACCTGCCTGGCAACTGATGATCACTGCAAACGTTGCCTGGCAATGGACAATCGCGTCGAACGATGACGTCTATTATCTAAATTAAATTAACACAAGCTAGCTAGACTACGATACACCTTAAACACTCAGTTTACTAGCTAAATTCAATACAATACAAATATAAAGTAAAAACGAATGTTATCTGTATTATGTTATTTCGTCTTGATGAGGGCAAATGTTTTTTGAAACCTGCCCGGCAACGGACAATCGCGTTGATCGACGACGTAATGTTTCAACGCGAATTACGTAGGCGGTACAATTCTCGCCCCCGGTACAATTTTGGTGTGTCAGCGGCACTTCCATTGTTTTCAAATGTCCCACCACTCCCGACACTTTCTGTTTCTATGGTCAGAGTGGCGGTACTTTACTTTTTTTAAATCGTCCCGTCATTCCGACATGAGGTCATTAATACAAATTGCATTACTATTATCATTGTACTTTAATTAATTAATATGATTATTTCTTAGTTGCATGTGCTGTAGTGTCCTACACTAGGGCTGGCCCGAATTATTCGAATACTCGTTATTAGTATTCGAAGCTTAAATCAGTATTCGGAGCTTCGTTTTTGTTTTTTTTTACGTATGTGACGTTACCAGAGCGAGGGAGGCAAACTATAAGCGTCAGCGACACCAAGCAGAGAAGCGAGAGAGGTGGAGGAAGAATACATACCTTGTTTCCCTTTACTTTATAACACAACATTAGCGGGATCTCTGGAGGAAAAGTAATACTTCAAACCTTAGCTTAGTTGTTTGTTTACGTTCGCTGTACAGCGCCGCGCCAATCAACTGTGACTGGCTTGCTGCAGAGCGTGATCGTCTTGGGAATACCCGGTCAATATAATGGATATAATATGGACACATAAGACAATCAATATTCGGTATTTATTATGGATTTATTGTACAATTCCCTGAAAAGATGCACGTTCCAGAATTAATTGAAAAGCTCCCGTAAGGGCTGAGATGGCAGAGAACAGCTGATTTGGAACGGAGCAACAGCTGTTCGCTTTCACGGGGAAAAACTAAGGAACGTTAACCTACTTAGGCCTACTAATTAACGTTCAAAAGCTATTAAATCTTCAACAAAATATGCCGATACTGTCAAAATCGGTTCCAGGGAGTATAGGGATTATTAATGTTGTTTTTGATGGTGTTTTTTCCTGGAACGAGTATTTGAATATTCGCTCGGAAAAACCAACCAGTATTCGAAGCCTGAAAAATGACATTCAGGCCAGCCCTATCCTACACTGACATTGGTGATTGGGACAGTCCCGATTTTGAGTTGCGTGTCCCGAGTCCCAGCAAAAGCCTGTCGGAACGCTAAAATGTCCTGGTTTCCAACATCCACTATGAAATGTCCCCTTTTGTCTGCGATTACATAGCCAACGTGGTCTTATTATAGCCTGATCATTAACTAAAAAACACATAGAAAAGATTAAAGCATCCAGCATGGGATTTCAACAATGTGAGAGGGCATACGCAACAGGGATAATCGCACAGTGGAATGCTGCGCGATTTATCTGCACAGTGGAAAGCGCTTGTCCACTGGGCGGACGAGCCCTGACTGGAGATGTTCGCTCATTTCAGAAGCAGGGATTACAAGACAAAAATAAATGCATAATTTCCTGTGTGCTGCCTAGCACTAATGCTCCCGTTGAACTGATCTTTATTCCACCATGAACAATACTTGAACTGAAGAGATGAACTGCTCCGTTCCCACCTTAAAGGCGTTGCTTATCACACAAGCCGATTTTGATGACACCTGTCCGCAATTCCACAGCAGCAGGCTGTCAGCAAACAAATCTATTTTGGAGCAAATTCACTCCTACAAATATGTGAAGGCTAATTTGAAGAACGTTTGTCTCTGCGTTGAGGTCATGTTTTCGGAGCTCTACGAGGTTGACGTCTTACACACACACACACACACGCACGCACAAAAACGGATCCGGCCAGCGAGGGAATATTTACTGGCCCTTTAGTGGAAACCCATAGGTGAAAAAAAAAGGTTGGGGAATATTGTATTACAGTCTATGTTTAATGGATTTTCCCTCTATGGGCAACATTTTTTGGTTTATTTTTATTGATCCCCTTTGAAAATTTGTGTGGAAAGGGGTAGGAATGGGGCGAGCTATATTCCCGCCTTTCTCCTTTGTAAAGCTCATTGTATTGCCTTTGGGCCGATCTAAAGATAACTATTCCTTGATTGTTCTGCCGCGCCACTCCAAACAATTAATTTCGTTCCAATAGTGGTCCTGCATCGAGTTTAAATCCAACTCTAACAAATAAATGGTCCAGTTTTAAGTTTCATAGAATATTTATACATTCCCAGGGCATGTTAAATAAGTGCACGCCCGCGCTCGTAACACACTTGTAAAATGCAGTCGTCAATTGATGGAATGGGTTATTTCATACATCATCCCAACCAAAATTTGGAATAGCCTATATCAAATGAATTACAGATAAATTATACTGAAATGGCTACTTTTTGGTTGAACACATTTGAACTAAATATTTATGATCCCCCAAATGGATGATCCCCCCACCTGAAGTCGGCGCCACTGATTGTTAGACTGTCGGAATGGCGGTACTAAAAGGTGTCGGAATGGGGGCACGTCGAAATGGCGGCAAGTCGGAATGGCTGTATGTCTGAATGGCAGCATGTAACCGTTCAGCGAGGTTCTAGTATACCTCATAAATCTCATTGCATCATGTAATTAATTACATGAATACTAATTAGTAAGCAATTCATAAACGGCTATCAATTAATTAATAAGACAATGAGTTGATGAGATAATTTATAAGGCTACAAAAAATAATGATTTACCATCTATTTACATGCATTTTAAACACATAATAATGATGTACTTCTTGATTAGTTCGGGTTAAGTGAAGGCATTAGCATATAAGACTTTTGTATGAATTCACCTAGTTAGGACTATCTAAGCTTTTTTAATTAAAAAATATATAAATGCTATATACACTACTAATAACCATTTTATCAATGCCTCAAATCTGCAGTTATTAAGTGCTCCCAACATAGGATAAACAACTTTATAGAACTCATTACTTACTATGCAAATAGTTGCTTTCCATCTTCATAGTTCAAAAAACAAGACTTTGGAAGTTGTGTCTTTCGGAAACCAATTCTACAAACTGCTGTGTGAACAATAAGGGAGTCAAGTGTCTATGAACAGGTTCTCAATGCTCACATCTGAAAATGCGTTTAGAGATTAGAGGGAGAGGTTATAAGGGTAGAGAGGGAAGAGTGACCATCATGAGGTAAAAAGGGAGGGATTGGCTGTTCTCAAGGTGAACCAGGGCACTCTGTTATAACAATGCAGACCGTTATGCTTATGAATTCAAGCAGTTTATTGTTTCTGTCCCCAGAATGTCGGATATTGTTTATGAATTAAAAATAAATAAATAAATATATTTCACTCCTATCAAGATCATACATTGAGCTTTTCATTTATTTTATTTGTTGTCGAAGTGGAAACACGCAGCTGGATATGCTACGGATGGCTGTTTCTCACAGAAGAAGGCCTGTTTGATTTGGGCCAGGTTGCCTTTCCTGCCAAATGGCAAACAAAGGCTTTTTTGAAGTATTTTTGGAATGGAACACTACAGGATATTCAGACTGTTTAGATCCCCGACAACAAACTGTACTCCTGAAGTCATCTTTGCACACAATCCTTTTTTTAAGAAACTGGTTTGCCTACACGCTTACTTCCTTACTGGAATAGAAATGCAGCAACTCTGAGGTTACGTTTGGAAATATGTTCAACACATTGAAAACCAATGTGGAAATACTGAGGTAATGCAGTAACACTGACATATTGTTTGATATTGGCAAAGCTTTAAAAGCTTATAAGACTTTTAGTGGAAGTGTATTTTGGGAACCACGGGTCTACAACATACACCTGACCTCACAGAATGGCGGAAGCACAAAACTATACCCAAACCTATGTGACCCCTGCTTATTTTATCACCCTGACATAGAAGGGATGGAGTTGTTTAAGATATACTCATGTTGTTCACATGAATGTGAAGTGGGAAATAAAGATTGCTTTGATGAAGAACTATATGTCCCTATGGCGTCCTTGCCTTGAAGGGCTCTATAATATATATAGTTTGTTTGTTCACGTTATGTAATGTCATTCTAATGAAAAAGACACAAGTACGATAACATTACCTTGCTAAAGTACCATTAAATGAGTGAACTTCACACTCAAATTCAATAATGGGCGAGACAATGTTCAAAAAGTTGAACATTGTTTATAACATAATCGTTCACACAACAGTGTTTCCGGCAGAAGCAAATTCCTACTTGTGGTGGTAGCTGCAGGGGGCAATGACAGGCTGAACTAAAGATCATTGGTATGAGTCCCATGCTTCTAGCGGTGTTTGCCTGCTGAGGTGATGGGCTTCCAAGCTTAGTCAATGGGCAGCATCACTCCGATATATTTCTACTCAATTATACAAATTACAAAGTGCACTTCCCTAAACAATAGCACAACTGAAATTCAGTTAAGCTGGGGACGCCTCTCGTTTCCCGCTAGCTGTACAATGGTAAAAAGCAGTTAAGTATTTGGCCAATGGAGCTACAAAAAAAAGTGTGCCTAAATTCTTCAGATTCAGACTGCGTATGCTATTAGAAATGTTGGCTTATTTCAAACATCCCTAACACCTATTTCTGAACACCCTATTGATTCTATTAAGGAATTTGACCGGACGTCTTCTACGAGCGGGAAGGCCAACCAATTCAATTCAATTTTCTTTATTTCGCCATGTACACAGGTACTAGGAATTTTGAATGGTATTCTCCATGCAGGCTGGAGCATTACAAATAGAACATAGAACAGAACAAAGGGACAAGACAGAACAACAATACAAGAAAGTACCAGTATGACCATGGAGGTAGTGCAATAATGGAATTGTTAAATAAGTTCAATGAATAAAGTAAATAAAGGACATTTACTGAACACAATCCTTCCTTCTGCGCAGGATCATGTTGTGAGTGTGCACGAGAGGAGGGTTGGAGGGGCCATACACAGGTGGTCCAATGTGTTGGTGAGAGAGCAAGAATCAATGCGCTGCAGGCAGCTCTACAATGAAAAAATATTTTACCCCTTTTAATTGAATTTGTTACAAATTCAATAAATATATGGAAACTTGAATTATCCTTATGGCTGGCATGAGGCAATTGTCATAGTATTGAATAGTAGTAAGCTAGATAGTTATTGAAATATCCTATAAATACTAGGGATGCAAATTATCGAGTAATTCATTAATCGATAGTTGTTTCATCTTATCGATCGATGATCGATTAATTGATAAGCGGCAATTCTTCTGAGAAGCTGAATTTCCTTCTGAATGTGACACATTTAGGTGATAATTCAACGAAGTCGTTTAGTTGTTGTACTTTAAAATACATTTACATTTAGGGCATTTAGCAGACGCTTTTATCCAAAGCGACTTACAATAAGTACATTTGTTGTCATTAACCAACTTAAAGTGGCTCCATACTGCACTCCGTTTTGCCCTCTTCATCGTGTCAGTAGCTGTGTTCGAAATCGTTCCCTATCATGGATGTGGTGCACTAAATAGGGTGCACGCCATTTTGTAGGGTGTTCGAATTCTCAGTGGTCCACTATATAGGGCACTATATAGTGGACTTAAAATAGGGTACATACGATGTACCCTACATGATACTCCCGTATACCACAATGCAATGCGGTCGTGTTTTCCCGGAGGAAAAGAAGAAGCTGAATAACCTCGAAAACGAATAACATTTAATGACGGCTTTCGTTTACAAATGTCAACAATTTATTTGGGGTTTAACATTAAATATTTAACATTCAAAATTAATTGAACAAAGAAATGTAACATTCAACATCAATACAACCTCCAGCTTTCGTCGTGAGTGCCCGGTTTGTTTACATGATGTGGGCGCATCTGTCTGCGTCACCCAAATACCCGGCGCATTTACTGACGCAAATGACGTTTAGAAATCTTAAGCGTAGTGTTCGAATTCTCGTTTGTTCGTTCCCTAAATAGTGCACTATATCATGAACACCATATAGGGAATAGTGAGTGAGTGGATAGGGAACGATTTCGAACACAGCTAGTGTCCCGCTTTTCGTTTGTCTTGTTCTGCTTCGCTTGTGTTCCCGCTTGTGTTCCCGCGTGTGCGTCAAGTACGTCTGGCGTCAAGCGCGCCCTCACGTGGATGGTTGGAAAATTACGGGTTAAAAATGCGATTAATTGCAAGTAATTTATTTTAATCGAGTAATCTCTTATCGACAATTAATCGATAATCGATTAATTGTTTGCATCCCTAATAAATACATTTGTTCTCTACTGAATTACTGTTTCCTCAGAAGTTAGTAGGTAAAAGATATGAGTCCATTAAAATGTGTCCTCACAAAATATAACGGACAATGGCCTTGAATAAATTCCTCTGGGTTTGAACATTGTTGGAAACAATGGGGATAATGTAAGTACACAACTCAAATATAATTATATAAAATGCGCCTTGTCATTTTCAGATATTTAACTGTCACTTCTTTATCCCCATTAAAAGTGTTCAGTAAATGTCCTCTACAGATAATCAAGAGAGGTTATTGAGTGACTGTCATGGCCACAGTTGTGGTGCTGTGTGTTCTCCTCTTGTGTCGGCCACAACCCGTCTATCTCTGTGCTTTGCCTGCCACTCTCAGCTGCTCACACCTGGCCTGCATCAGCTCATCAATTCCCCTTTAAATACACCTGGTTTCCCTGCAGTCTTCGCCGGAACGTACTTCGATATACCGTGGTAGTTATTCGTACCTGGCTCCACTTTATAGTTGTCGTTTCTCCTGCTGAAATCTCGTGCCTCACCTTTGTTCTCTTTTGCCTATAGTTTTGTGGATCTACACCTCCAGCCTGCCTGCTTCACTCCCTCCCACCTGATGCGCCCCACTCTCCAAATATATACAAATCTCCATATATATATATATATATATATATATATAAAAACACCCGCTCTGAGGGGACCGATGTTGCCGTGATGCACAAATACCTCCGTGCTAACTTGGCAAGGCGGGGGAACAACTTTCCACAATCCAGGGGCTCGGAAAGTTTTTTATTTCTGCTTCGATGCTAACCTCGCCTTGAGTGGTAGGCCTATAGTACTCCCCAAGAAGTCACTTTTTAAATCATAATGATCCCACACCAGACTTCGCCATGGCCTCGTCCGCTTCATGATTACGGCGTGTTCCAATATCCATACTATCCTATCTGTACTTACTAGTCTAAGTTTGAGTACGCAGGGCGTTCCGATTCAGATCGGGTGAAAATAAGTGTACTGAAAACGGTCAAATCGCGAAGTGTGTGGTGATGTACACTTTTCGTACTGAACGGCAGCCATCTTAGCTACGTAGCGGAAGAGGGCGGAGCCAGGCTGAGCCAAAATCTGCGCATTTTTCATCATCATCGTCATTTTGTAGTTTATAGTTTTTATAGCTTTTTACAGCTGATAGGCGTAAAGAGTTCACCGTTCAAAGCGGGATGTTTATTGCGGGGGAGGAGCCGCAAATTTTTATATTGCCCCCGTGTGGTAAAATGTTTAATTGCACACTGCATTAGTTTAATCGATGAAAAATGTACGCAATCGACGAAATTCTTAACGATCAATTAGTCGATCGTCGATTAATCATGCCCATCCCTATTGGTAATATTGCCGTTCATCATTAGGCCTATTCCTGCTGCAGATGCGTTGCATTCTAAAAATAGATTTGATTAAACGAGTACTCGATTGATCCTCGAGGAATTCCTTCGATCACTCGAGTTTGGAATTTACTACTCGTGCCCATCCCTAATGATTACCCCAGCTGCCTTGGCCCTATATAATTCATTAATGCAGCCAGGGGCAATGCAAAAGATGATCCTCCTGTAGACCTGGTTGTTTGCTTTTCCATAGCCATTTCAGCGAGCCTCAGAGCCTGACTCATTACCTGCTATGGCTGCTAGAGCCAGAGTAGGAGTAGGTTACCATGCCAGTGACGTAGCTGATTGTTGAAATCCAACATGGCGGCGCCCTGTAACACTTTCACCGTACAATTTAATCACTTTTAGCAAGTTCAGCCATTTTTAGGTATTGTACCAATGAGAAGGCAGACAATACATCTGTTATATCAACTAAAATTCAAATTTCAGTTCAGTTCATCTTTAATGATCTCTGACCGGCGCTTTTTTTTTAATGGTCCAAAAGTGTAGACTGGGTAGGCCTACCCCCAGCCCTTTCTGCCGGCAATTTGAATTCGCCCTGCAGAAGAGTCTGGAGGAGAGGAATACATTTTTTTCTGCTTCAAATACGTTTTTGCGGAAGCCATCACCAAGCTGGCTCACCCCCCCCCCCGGCTCGCTATTGGCTGGTTGAACACACAGGGAAGCGACGGCAAGCAGCGAATTGCGTATAGACAGTTGAACTAGGCCCATTAATCCTGCCTCTTGTGCTGAAGAAAATGACAGCAACTTCCCCACACCAACGTGCAATCTACGATTGAGCTTGGTCTGGCAATAGCCAGGCTAACGACGAGCATCACTGAGCCATGGACCACCTTAATTAGCTGCATGGTTCACAACATGGGGTGGATCATGTTATTCCAAAACATCAAAGAAATTAAAGCGCCAAACAATGAACCTCTTCCGTGTAACATGAACAAACTCTACTGTCAGATACCAAGTGTCTTTTTCCAACATCATCACACGTCGAGCTTCATATTTATCGTAAAATTAAGACGTGCTGTATATCCTACTTCAAAACACATGACAATGGAATCAGACCACCAGTGGATTACAGATATGGAGCCTACCATAACAAATAATAACGACACCACGCTGACCGCCTCTTTTGTTCGTCCATTGAAACCCTATTATCCTGCAGAAACATTTGCGATCGTAGTATAAACGATGGTCACTCGTGTTAGAGATTGTTATCATCGACAGTCACAATGTGTAGACAGAAGGCATGTCATGGATTGTCTAGCATGGCATCTGAACATGTGCGTCAGGCACACAGCTGAGGCTGAGCACGGAGAGAGCATCCCTGTCATATCATCACCACGGACTGTGGAATAAAGAGCTTACCTTACGGTCACACAGGTACATGATGTGGACGCCGTCTCGTACATTTAAATACATTGAGATTAATCCACGACGCGGCATCGCCACCGACGACAGGTTCCGCCTAATGGAGTTCGGCGCGATGACAGCAGGAGGCGTTAGAGCCCTTCTGATCAGTCTGATGGCAGCTTGTCCAATGATATCAAGCCCCTACGGCGCCATCACCTCTAGGCCAATGGTTGTAATGAAGCCACATGAGATGATCTGGTTTGCGTTGCTAACCAGCTAATCAGCCGGGAATTCTGACTATTATGAACTCATCCCTAGAGAAGTGTAACATTTCTATTTAGCGTTTGATAGGAAGGCTAAACCTTTTACATTTCAGTTAGTGGACGTTTTTGATCCCTAAATCGTAGATAATCTCTCTAGTCAAATTAATTTAAAAGGCCTAAATTCCTTTGAAACCGTGGAAGCAGGCTACCTTGCCGAACAACTAAGTAGAAAGATAATCTACATTAACAAAGTACTCTAATCGGGTATATTAAAAGTGTCAAACTAAGGAAAAGTGTGACATTAATTGTGTGAAAATATTATTAACTAGTTATAGAGCTTTGAGTATAGTTAAGAAAGTAGATTAAACAATACCACAGAGTAACCATTAACACTTTATAATATTTTTTTTAATTAATAAGCCATTCACAAGTAGTCAATAAATGATGAAATAAGATGACAAAGGTCTCAATATTATATTATATGATTAGATCATATTTTACGTTGTACAAACTGATTAGGTAACTAGAACAAATGTCTCTGAATCAATGCCCAGCTGTGCCTTCATCTCTTACAATTCTACAATTCCTAGAACTTGTATTTATATCATTAAACTTCATTTGCGGCAATATCCAGAGCAATGAGAAATGGTAACACAACCTCTTGGAGATTCTGCAAACATTGGATGTAGTGGGAACCGGTAACCTGCAGCAAGTGATAATTTCAAGTGACCTCCTTAACGACCCTTTCGTGTCAACAGGCTGGGAGCAAGTTGTGCCGTTTGAGTAAACAGAGGAGTTTTATAATCTTGTTATCAAAATTCAAAGACGTTAACACAATGCATCATTTTTCTCTTGGGCCTTTTGGTTTGTCAGGTAGGTAGGCTATTCTGACAATGATTAGGCTTCTCGCTCTCTCTTCTATTTTCTTACGAATAGAACCATTACTTTGTGTGTGTGTGTGTGTGTGTGTGTGTGTGTGTGTGTGTGTGTGTGTGTGTGTGTGTGTGTGTGTGTGTGTGTGTGTGTGTGTGTGTGTGTGTGTGTGTGTGTGTGTGTGTGTGAGAGAGAGTGGAACCAGTGGAGAACCAAATGCATGTTGGCATGTGAAGCACTGGTGTAAAAAACGGATGAAACACTATGTGGCACAGGCCGTATAGAATGCTTGCTGACGCAAGGGGTTGCATTTAAGCCCTTTCGTGAAAAGCAAAGGTGGTTCACTTTTTTAAATATCCAGTACAATATCCTGCAAAGGTAATATACAAGCTATACGCTCCAAATGTTTAGTTGCACTTAGTTGCAAAAACATTATTAGAGTATAATTATTATTGTTATTGTAATAGGGTTAGGGTAGGGTATTGCAATTGCAACGGATTGCCTCTTATTATTAACCCAGAGCCATTTCCTTGGTTGTGCAAGGGATGGGTATATCGCAGCCGTGAACTGTATAGCTTTGCAGACTGGCTTTGGACCAGGCACGGTCTCTGGAACCAGAAGATCATCAAAAGACAGCCAGGATCGTCAGCGCAGAGGAACATCCTGTTGGTTTCTGGACTGCACTGTGGCACACCATCTGCAGGAAGATTACCGTGCTATGCTGAACTGGTCAGCCCCAGTTGGGTCGTCTCACCATCCAGTCGCTTTGTGGAGGGAATGGGGCCGTTGGAATCTTCCAACCTATTGGCTCCAAAATGTTAAGATGTGTTATGATATGCAGTAACACCATGTCTTAACATTAACAATAGGTGTCCCTATAGGTAACCTATTGAGTGATCGACAACAGATCTCATTAATGGACAAAGCTGATGACTGAACAACTTTTAACATTAATGACAGAGGCTAGCTATACATCATCATGTGTGATCATTGGGTTGAAGGAATAATGCATTGATCTCCACTTCATGATCAGCTGGTGCTTGGATTTGAGTCTTTATTCAGGGGGATCGTTGATTTCAACCCAGGTTCACAGCAGAAATCTTAGTCGTTTCACAATAACAGCAAAAAGATTCTGAGATGCCTAGACTTCTTTGGCCTATTTTGTTTTATAGGCCTGTGTCTGTCCACGTAACGTAACTGTCTGCAAAAACAAACAAAATGGCAGACATATTCTAAGTAAAAGATGCAATAGTTTGATATAGATTCTGTATTAGAATGGGTTTAAAAACATTCTTTGAGAGAAATTTGTATCTTGGTTTGTTTGTTGTCAATACACATTGAGGGTCTATTTCCTAAGGCAACAATAAAACAATTTACGGCTGAGCATGTAAGGTTGTTATGGCAAATTGTGCGCTATGCATTGTTGTAAAAGCCGGGTAATTCCTTCATCTTTGAATTAGTGAATGACTGAAGTGCTCTATTAAAGTAATAAATCGTAATCTGAGTTTGTGTAAATTAACCTTTACTTAGAACTCGTACCGTAAGCAACGTCGAGTTTGAGTGAGCAGACCAATCACTTGCTGCTGCCTCGATGCAAGGTAATTTTTGGGAGGCGCACGTCGGGCCCTTGCGCTGGACACAAGGACGCAATATGAAGGTAAACCCCCCTGCGTTGCCTTGATGTGGAACCATAACTAAGCCTTTAACTTTTCCATGTCATCATCTATACTGTCCACTAGAGGGCATTCTTGCCCACATTAAAGTAAACCCTAAATCTTCCCTACTAAGTCCCCTGCCTTTAATTAGTGACTGATCTTGGAGGGGACATATTATACCACCAGGTGTGAGTGTGATTAGCCTTACAAGCCATATGACATCACTAGTGGGCGTGTCCACCTAGATCTGTGCTGGGTAGATCAGTCTACCAGCCTACCTTGAGCCCCGCTCGCCCGCTGCCCGCTGCCCACTGCAGGAGGCGGTGGTGCCCAAGCGCTGACCGCTGACCGCTGCCCGCTGTGGTCCCTCGGCAGCGAGGCTCCGGCGGGGACAATCGCCGTCAACAATAGAGTACTAAAGTGTGGCGTCACGTTTCCATAGCAACGATATTCGGCTCTACGCAAACCAAATTAGCAAGGGGAAATCCTATGCCAAAATGAACGATTTGAAAATAAAGATTTCTTTGCGAATTGATTTGCGAGTTTGCTTTCCCGATAATGTAAGTAATATTGAGAATAGATTATCTTCTTCTAAAAAAAATTAACTAAAGTAACGTCGTCAAACCTTTCCTTTTAATACCCCAGGGGAATACATGAAAGCCTCGACATGTTTCGATTGGTAGTGATTTTCACCAATTGAAATTGATTTATTTTCATTCTGAAAGAAACAACACATGGCAGCAATGGAAAATGCCATCTCTCGTTCGATTGTTTAAAACTGAAAATCCGGTTGCCAGGACAACGTGACGTTTTCACTTTAGTACTCTATCGCGGGCAACAATCCCTTTCTCCTCCATGTCATCGTTCAGTATACTTCGGATTGATGTGGACGTGGAAGAACAAGAGACGTGGAAGAACCCGACGCAATCGTTTGAGATTCATAATATTGTCTGGAGGCGCACACAGCTTTTGGCCGTGATAATATTTATTATACGATATAGATATCTACGTATAATGATATTATTTAGATCAGGGGTGCCCAACCTTTTTTGACCCAAGATCTACTTTTCAAGTAGCCAACCTCCCGAGATCTACCAGCAAACCTACCTTCAAGCGGGGGGGGGGGGGGGGGTATCGTGAACCTACGGACTTCAGTGGGGGTTTCATTCCGTCTGCGCACGGCACCTTCTCAACGATAATCAATAATCTTCCTCCCACTCAGGGTGAAAATGGTAGGTCTTAGCTCGTTTCCCCTCAGCCATGCCAACGTTTAGGAGTGTGTATCTACTGTTGACGGCTTTCAACTGCTGTTTACAGCGCATGCGCTACCGCGCGTATATGTCCCGCGCAAATTTTATTTTATAAAAAAAAAGAAAAAAAAAAAGATTTTTTTTTTTTTTTTTTTTCACCCCTCGCGGTCGACTTGGGATCTGTCGGCGGTCTACTGGTAGACCGCGATCGACTGGTTGGGCACCCCTGATTTAGATATATAGCTCCAGGACTCCCGCCGGAGCACCCGGAGTGTTCTAGAATATTTACAGAACACAGCCAAAGTGCGCCTCGCCATTGCGACACATCCACTGTAAACAGAGCGCATGGTACCGTAGCCGCAAGCTACTCAGGGCAACACCCCCACCCTCCTCCGTGACCCCCTCTCTCCTCCTCATTTGCATCAAAGCTACAGACACCGAAACGGCGCGTTTGGGGAAAGCTCAATGTGCGACTGGCTCGTAGTGGCTTTAATTCTGCACCACGGCTGAATTTCAGGAAAGTCTACAAATGCTGTGTTAGGGACCCACTTATATCTATATTAAAGCATGCATAAAGTAGCATGCCATGGGACCTTTAAAATCTGTTGACTCAGTTTGATTTTCGTACTTGAACTCAAAAATATTTTTTTTTATTATCAATCTGTTAATGTTACTCAAAATATTACCACAATTTGCAGATTTGTTTGCTATCATAAAGGTATAAAAAAAGATAGTTAATTAGCGCAGAGTAGGGCTAGCCATGATCTAACTAGTAACTTAACCTGGTAGTTGATTTTAATAATAATAATAATAATACATTTCATTTAGAGGCGCCTTTCAAGACACCCAAGGTCACCTTACAGAGCATATAGTCATCATATATTTTTTTTCAAAACAAGACATTGTGGAAAAAAAATAAAAAAATAAAAAAATAAACATAAATTAACACAAAAATTTAAAAAAATAAAATAAAAAAAATAAAAACAGTGATCAGTTAGACGTTGTGAGCGAGTTTGAACAGGTGAGTTTTGAGTTGTGACTTGAAGGTTGTAATGGTGTCTATTTTAAGGTATAGTTATGATAATGGGAATATGTAATTAGGTGAGTGCTGCATGTAGTGCTGCCGGACTGCCGCCGAAGCTGCTTGCAGTCCGGCAGCTCCGGCGGGGGGAGCTCAGCAGCAGTCGGGCAGCTCAGCTCCGGGAGTACAATCCCTTTCTCCTCCATGTCTCCTCCTCCGGACTGCCGCCGAAGCTTCGGCGACAGACCGGTGGCTCCGGTGGGGTGAACTCGGCAGCAGAACAGCAGCGCTCGTCCGCTGGTCCACTAAATCTTAGCTATGCTCTGATTGGAGGGAGGTGGGGAAGTGGGAGGTAATATTCAAATGTACCCCTTCCTACATAGGAGGGGGCGCAGAAACGGACTCGCTCGTTTGGTAGCTGTAGGCGCGGTACTTTCAGAAATGCATATCTCACTCAAAAAATCATGTACTGACTTTTTTCAAAGTTTTTAAGCGTGTGGGAGCACCAGAGACCCAAAACAACACCAAATCCCAGGAAAAGTGCTGTTTTCATAATATTTCCTCTTTTCGTTTTCTGAAACTAATACTAATTAGTAGTACTAACTAATACTCAAAACACAAAACTGAAAAGAGTTAACCATTTGGTAAAAATTCCACAAATTTCTTTCAAAATGAAACACGGCACTTAAAGCCATATACTGTCTTCTCAAAACTGATTCTTACCACCAAAACGATAAACACAGCCATATGAATATCTCTTAGAGAGCATCATTTAAACACTGGTGTGATAAATTCAAAACACTTCCATCAAAATACTGTTTACATATGTTTTGGCTTTATGAGGCAATGATACAAATTAAATGTATAAAATTGTTTAGAAATAGCTTCCTTTTTAAAAGATTAATAGGTTGCAATTGTATGGTACATACAGTATAAAGACTGTTGCCATATTGTAATGCAATACTGTGAATATATAATATAAATATTGCATTGACATAATCTTATCAGAATAGGATACAATGCATATTTGTCAATCCAATGAGCTCAAATGAGCCAAACTCATAATCCCTGCTTCCAAGAGTCATACTGTAAACCTACAGTTGATACTGGATCATTGTTGGAGTTCTGAGAATACTCAAAACTCACAGTACGGTAATTGCTAAAAAGTTAAATGATAAACACTACATTAAGAAAATGTTTAAACTGTCTTTTGGAGGTGTAATGATGAAGTACAAAAAGGTAAATATTTATTTGTTACTATAATAAAGTACAATGTTCATCTGAACTGGCTACCTGCCAAGACCAAACCAACCCTACTGTCTGCTCGGCTGTCTTCCCTCACCACCAGTGGCGGATTTAGCAAATTGGGGCCAAAGGCGAAGATATGTATGGCGCCCACCTCATCCGATCTTTAAAAGAGAACGGGAATAAAAACCTTCATACACTTCTTTACTTCAAATTTTTTTGGAAAGCAGAGAACACACAAAGTGTAACACTACACAAACTAATAGTCACACAAACAGTCATATACATATAGTTAGCAAATATTGTCAAGATGAATAATTGACTTTGAGTGCCCTATTTTAACGGTCTGAAACACAAGTGAGAAGCGCCAAGCGCAAGTAGCTTTGTTGGCGGTTCGATGTTGCTATTTTACCGGCAGATGAATGACTCTTGCGCCCGGCGCAAATCTAAAAAGGGTTGGTCTGAAGTAGCCTGATTACCCGTAGGTGTGGTTTGGGCATAACTTGCAATAAACCGATGAGAGTGCCATCTCCCATCCCCTTTAAGACCCATGAGCTCATTTGAATCTGACGAGTTGATATTTTGACAGCGCATTTGCAGTCTCCGATGAGACAGATGCATGACCACATGAATTTCAAACTTCAAATGGTTCAGTTTATGGCCAAATAATATGGCCTAATTCACACATGGAATAGCGTTTTCTTCCACAACTTCAGAAACACTGAGTCCTCAAATAAATTTTGGCAAAGAAAACTCAACACACATGATATGCGGTAACTGTGATTCAATTTAATGATGTACGTCATACATTAACAAACATCGTTTCTTACCACTATTGTATGACTTATCGTTATCGACTTGTGTACCTAATATGCATGTGTCCCCCCGTTAATATACATTGCCATGGACTGTATTATGCGTTACGTGTTTAGGTGTACTTGTACATGATGTATGTGTCAAGAAAATAGGTGTTTGCTGTACGGTGTTTGCAGGTGCATTGAATTAAAAGTAAGTTATTACCGCTGTATCAGCTGTTCTTTCCCAAATAATTTACCAAGAATGTGTGGCTAGGTAGATGAGAGAAGCAAAGTGTATGCGCGAGGTGCACAAGCAACATTATTCATGCGCCCTTAAAATAACATCTGAACAACACGCCACTGATTTTAAACCAGTTATTTCCTGGTTTGTGGCGCAATTGTTTTCTGAAAAATCAAAATAGCACCAGGGAACGTTTGCGCCAGAACACGCCTCCTCCTTTCGCCGAACCGCCCCTTGGGGCATAAGATCATTCCCTAATTTACAGGCGAGTAGCGGTGGAGGGAAAAGAACGCTCTGCGCCAGTTGCAAACTAGCAACGACACATGCGTCAGTGTAGAAAGTCAGTTGCGCCGGATGCAAGATAGGGCCCTGTATGTGTGAGCGAGGTTGCAATTGGCATTGCAGTTGAGATTGACATTTCAATCATTCTACAAAAAAAACCCATGTACAAGATACAGGATAGATTAAGTGAATTGACATTACAGTTGAGATTGAACATTTCAAACATTCTAAAAACAAACCTATGTACGAGAGAAAGAGAGACAGAGAGAGTATGAGAGAGAAAAGATCGATTGTTCTCCACATCACACAGTTCTGACACAGAGTCCTACTTATTTACGTCTTCTCAAAGGTCTTCACCTAGCGCCACTTCACAGCTAGCTGCTGCTGCTGTAGCGGCATGTTCAACGCTTTATTCCTGTCTGCATCCCAAACAGTAGCCGTAAAAAAGTGTGTAATCTTTGGCAGCGTGGCCAAATACTTACTGGTGTCTTTTCGCTTTTTTCTTTTATTTGAGCCACTTGGGTAACATTATTTATTAACCCTTTTCCTAACCCATTAATTTTATTTTCACGTTTAGACTCGTCTTGCTTCGTCTCTGTTTGTGTTAAAAAAAAACGGCCAGCTACCTATGCCTCTATGTTAAGACCGCCACTGCTCACCAAACTGCCAGCCCGAACTGACCTCACTATATCAGCCATCTCTCCCCAGTAAGACCACACGTCCAAGCAAAGATCACTTCAGCAGTTTAGGTAACTCAAGGATGGGCCTTTATTGATCAGACATTAGCTTAAGGTATCACATTTGTGTGTATGTTTGCACAGACATTTGTGCAAGAGTAATATCACACACACACAAAGTTAGCTTTTTAATCACACGACACTCCTGCTTTCACACAACAAACCTGAACATACAATCTAGATATTCCTATAATCTATAACGACTGACAAATGTATACAGTACATGGTCACTTACCTGGACATTTGGAAATGCTTTGAGGAAATGTGTTTGATAAGATAAATCCCCACAATCATTGATTCTTGCTTGGCTAGCCGCCCCTAGATCCAATGGCTGTCCAACTGTCTCTGTACGAGCACTGGATCTGACAGATTTAAAGTGGCTGTCTGAAGGCCAAGCGGGACTATGAGCCTCGTCTAATCATCACTTCCCAGGGTTTTTCACCATCATCATCCCTCTTCTTTACTTATTTCGTTGTATTTTTGTGTGTCTGTCACTCCTTGTTCATGTCAGTTTGGCTGTGATCAATGCACAGCTACAGCTGGTTGAAGGGGACCAAATCCATTTAACAGTTGATTTGGTTCCATTTTACCAGCTTTAGCAAAGCATTTTTGGCTGGGATGTTGGACTAGGAAGCAAGGAAAGGTGAGAGGGAGAGGTTGTCCAAAAGATCTCTGCCTGAATACCTGAAAGATACAGAAGGAAAAGGAAGCAAAGATTCAGGAAAACTGGGATCACAAACACAGGTTGTGTGCATACTCATATATAGAGAGAAATTAATGGCAAACTCACACAGGTGCAGAGAAAAACACACACACACACACACACACACACACACACACACACACACACACACACACACACACACACACACACACACACACACACACACACACACACACACACACACACACACACACACACACACACCACAAACACTGGTTGTCATTGATTATTGGGCATCATATTGAGAAGTTGCTCTTGTATTGGGCAACCTTGTACCTTTTTGCATAGAAAGAAAATATATATGTATCCTTTATTTGACCAGGTTAATCTCATTGCGATTAATATCTCTTTTACAAAAGAGACCTGGCCAAGATGGACAGCAGTCAGTTACAACATAAAACACAAGACAAAATACAAGTTCAATGCTAAGTGCAATTGTAATAATAAAGAGAGAAAGATAAATGGATATCAAAGAGTGCAAATATATGTATTAACAAAGAAGGAAAGAATGGATGGAAACAAGAGCAACAGAAGGAGAGCGAGAGAGCAAACAATCCTCAAGCATAAGTAAATTGTGTGCATTGAATGACTTCGGACAAACTAAGGCATACACTTAATTAATGAACTTGCCAACACTGCTTATGAAACTAGCTTGAAAGGACAGCAGGGACAATTAACTCTGTTTGACCTTGAACCCTTCAATTCTCTCTCTCTCTCTCTCTCTCTCTCTCTCTCTCTCTCTGAAAAGGGTTAGGGTTACTCATTCTCTCTCTATCTATATCTATAAACATTTTTAAGCTAGTACCATTTCTGTGTATGATCGTTAAAATGATAGATGCTGCATATGAAAAGTTCCAAAAACTGTGGGCCCTATTTTAACGGTCTGATACGCAAGTGAGAAGCGCAAATCGGAAGTAGCTTTGTGGGCGGGTTTCTGCCGCGGTTGCTATTATACCAGCGGATAAAGGACTCTTGCGCCCGACGCAAATCTAAAAAGAGTTGCCCTGAAGAAGCCTAATTACCCATAGGTGTGGTTTGGGCGTAACGTGCAATAAACCAATGAGAGTGCCATCTCCCATCCCCTTTAAGAGCCATGAGTGCATTTGAACCTGACGAGTTGATATTTTGACAGCGCGTTTGCAGTCTCCGATGAGACAGATGCATGACCACATGAATTTCCAACTTCAAATGGCTCAGTTTATGGCCAAATAATATGGCCTAATTCACACAGTGAATAGCAGAGTCATCATGTAAATTGCGGCAAAGAAAACTTAACACACACATGTTATGCGTTCCTGTGGCCGCAACTGTGGGTCTATTTAATGGTATGCGGCAATACATTAACACACATCGTTTCTTACCAGTATTGTATACATTATCGTTATTGACTTGTTTTCCTAATATGCATGTGTCCCCCCGTTAATGTACATTGGACTCTATTATGCGTTACGTGTTTAGTTTGCGTGTGTTTAAACAGATGGACGCACACATGCACGCCTGCATACATTCATTCTTTTTTAACACTCACTCGCGGTAAAACAATGTTTCTTCACAATCAAATACTCATCAATCCTAAAAGTTATGGGCTTGTACAAGATGTCGGTGTCAAGAAAATATGTGTTTGCAGATGCATTGATTTAAATACAGTTTAATACCGATGTATCAGCTGTTCTTTCACATATAATTTAACCAACCTTATAATTGACTCTAAAAGGAGATTCTGTTTCGGAAGGCTGGAATAAAGCCTACTTTGCTCGAGTTATTATTGTTATTATTATTATTTCAACGCATGGCATAGCCTTATACAGTGTTCACTCATGCAGCCCCTATGGATTTTTTTTCTCCACAATCCACATCATCATCATAATATTTCAATTAGGCAAATCGTTGGCATGTTTTTGCTATGTATAGCCTACTGGTGTCTGGTGTATAAGCTTATGTTGCAGTTCCGACCTGCCATGGTACGTCAAAATAGCAACACCAACTGCGCTATCCACTAGTGCACTTAGACCAGGTATTTTTCGGTCAGTTGCATAACTGCTTTATCGTTCTGTAAGATAGCACCATGTATAATTTGCGCCGGAACACGCCTCTCAGGGCGCAAGTTTAGTGGCGCGAGTTTGCGGCGGGGGAAAATCGGCTTTGCCCCGGGTGCAAACTAGCAATGATACATCCTTCATTGTAGAAAGTAAATTGCGCTGGGTGCAAGATAGGGCCCTGTGGCCAGTGTTGGGATAGTTCACTTTCTACGTGAACTAGTTCAAAGTTCAGTTCACAAATTTTAAAATGAACTAGTTCAGTTCAACGTTCATAATTCAAAGATTTGAACTAAGTTCACAGTTCCAAAAAATGAACTAGTTCATAGTTCTTTTTTGCAATATGTTGCTGTGTGAGCTATTATTTTTTTCCGGTATTTTGAACATCGAGCCCACTTCGTGATTTGTCTAGGATGATATAGAGTGGTTGAATCAAGCATCGTAGCGAAAATGTATTGTACATTTAGCGCATTTTGTAAATCCCATTGATTTCTGTTGGAAGACTCATTGCTTCGTTGGCCGGAAGCGGAAAGGGAACTAGTTTGGTTGTAGTTCAAATTTGGTTGTAGTCTTTTCGCTCGGTTCTAGCCCTACTGTTGAGTCGGAGAACCGAGCGAAAAGACTACAACCAAACGTAAACAGCCCCCATTTACGTTTCCGGCCAACAAGCAATGATTCTAGGAGGTATTCTAGTCCGCTGAGCTATGAGCCAGCGGGAGATAACGTTATGGATTGTACATATTTATAATTCGAAATTCGTCTCAGCCTTTATACCACAGACACTCTAGGGTCCATAGCATATAACCGTGTTGTCTGATTACAGTTTGATTCATTTTTCACTATTTAACAGATCTCGTTCTGAAGAATAATCACCGCGCCATTCGTTTCAATGGGAATCGGGACGGTCTATACTTTCAACATAAAGTGTATTTATATTTTTTAATTCGTCCCAGCCTTTACACCACAGACACTATAGGGTCTATAGCATATAACCGCATTTTCTGATTGCAGTTTAATGCAACAGTAAGCTGACAACGCCGCAACTGCAAATGAACACACGGAGATAACCATGGCAACCGGTCAAACAAATCATTCTGCGCGCGCATCCGCCGTTTTGATAAACAAATAACGCCCCAATTGAACGAAGTTAAACCGAGTGCGCGTGCCGTTCACAGACACCAGAATGAACGAGTTCACAGCAACGTTCATCAGGCAGTAATACAGTACGTTCAGTTCACGTTCGCCGAAAATATGAACGAGTTCATGAACTATCGTTCAATGAACGCGTTCAGGCACAACACTGCCTGTGGCTTTGTACTATTGTCAGAGAACTTAACCCTTTCATACAACAACATACATACAAACAAACACACACCGTGGCCTTACACTATAAAAATATATATCCGTCTCTCAACATTGACATCTGCCAAGAGACATCTTCACAAATCTGAACACCTCGCTGCCCGTGTGGGGACATCGAAGAGTAGCCCACACTAAAAGGCACCTCAATGTCACGAAAAAAATGCCAACTACTTTCGGAGCAGGGTTGTACTTTGAGAAACTGGTTGACAGACAGATACGATTTTAATACAGCTTAGGGTCTTATTTTAGAACGTGAAAAATGGCATAGATTAAAACAAAAACATTTTGGGGTTTACTAACCTTTAAGTCACAGCCTTGGCCTGGAAGGAACAATATGAATATCTTGTGAATGAATACGGCTATTTATGATAGGTTGTGATGGTGAATAAATATTATAAAATATATACATATCTAGGCCTATGCCTATATTGGACAAAATCTTGGTCACATCAACAGGGCTCTTTTATGCTCTCACGTTGAAGTGTTTTGCGAGTTGAGTTTGAACAGGTGAGAAGTGAGTGAGACCAATTGGTAATTGGGTGTGGCGTTTTGAGGACCTGTGTTTTCCAGGTGAACTAAGTGTGCTAAATAATGAGACTTGTGCTTATAGTTTTGCAAAATTTAATTTAGAATTTTCTATATGAGTGAAAACAATGGAATTGTGCTTAGAGTTTAGCATTCTTTGGTCTTGTAGTTGATACATGAGCTTCAAGTTTTCAGAATAATGTGTCAATTTTTTGTGTGTATACAATCGAGAAAAACTGTAATTGATGCTCTCTAAGAGATATTCATTATATAGCTGTGTTTATAAAGAATCAGTTTTGTGAAGAGAGCACGTGGTTTTGCTGCAGTGTTTCATTTTGAAAGATATTTATGTTTCGATAAATTTCGACAAAATTGTGAACTTTTCTCAGTAGTATCCATTCACAAGATAATGATATTGTTCCTTCCAAGGCCAAGGCTATGACTTAATATATATATAATTATACAACGGGGGGCCTGAATCCAGCGATCTGATTGGTTCCTAACTGTTGTATAATGAGCGTATACATAACTGCTATGACGCACACATGCACGCACACACGGGCGCACATACACACACACACATACAGAACACACAGTGGAAAAGAGAAAAATGGTCTGGCCTGAGTTCCAGACCTGTCAGTGAACTGCTGTCCTCCAGCGTCTGCAACACGCAGCACTGCAGAATGTGTAGACCTACTGTGCGTGGGGTTGTGTCTGGATGCGTACGTGTATCTGTACTGTATGCAGGTCTGCGTGTGGATGTGTGCATCAGAAGTCTCCAGATTGAGCGCTTTCTGCTCGCACAAACAATGGTGAATGATTGCTCTTATGTGGTAATGATAGAGAGGATACGGGAATGTGAGTGTGTGTGTGTGTGTGTGTGTGTGTGTGTGTGTGTGTGTGTGTGTGTGTGTGTGTGTGTGTGTGTGTGTTCGTGTGTATCCATCAAGCAAGGATATCTACGAAACGATATCGACCTCAGAGGAGAAAGTGCGGCACTTGAAATGCTTTTCATCACGGGTTATCTCCAGCTTAAGGAGACATTCCCTCCGTCAGTCCTACTGTCACACCGCGTGCACTCTGAGATCACCGTGCACAGCCCGGCCTCGGGCCTGCTCCTCTCAGGGGTGTCAAACGTACGGCCCGCGGGCCGGATCAGGCCCGCAAACGGGTTTAATCCGGCCCGCGAGATGATTTTGTGAAGTACAGTATTGTAAAAAAAATAAAAATAAAAAAATATTATAAAAATCCTTCCTAGCATTACATGGATTGCATTGACTGGCACTGATTAATTTGTTGTACATTGAACTACTGGACAATTGTGTGTAACTGGAAGTCGCTTTGGAATGTAACGTAAAATGATCTGCTATTTTTCAATGAAAGAAACTGCTGTTCTTAATGTGTCCACTAGAAGTCGCAATAGCAATTATGTTAAGCAAGCAAACTTTATACCGGGGCTGAGCAGGGAGCAAGTATAAACAGGTAGTGCAGCTAGCCCGGAGCTACCTTGTCGTTCTGCCTTATACTTCCAACATTATGCGCTTTGGCACTCTCATTGCCCCAAAATGTCTCTGTCAAAAAGACGAAAAGTGGACACAGAGTGCAGAGTTTTCCAAGAAAAATGGTCATCGTCCTTTTTATTCACGGAAGTAAATGGGAAACCTGTGTTTGGTGTGCTCACAGCATGTTTAATTTTACATAATTATGCCATATTTTTACAGGTCCGGCCCACTTGGGAATAGATTATCCTCCATGTGGCCCCTGAGCTAAAATGAGTTTGACACCCCTGCTCTAGACGCTCCGCTCAGATCTTCAAACACAACCCTGACAGCCCTTGTTGCTTTAGCATTAACCTCCTCAGACGCCTGTTAACCGCGGCCTGCAGGGGGAGCCGTCAGATGGCTTTAAGTGCGGTTGTGTGTCTGTGGATATGGATGTGTGTGTATATGTATGGGCATGTGTTTCAGAGAACCTGTGTGTGTGCATGCCAGGGTTTATAAAAGTGTGTGTTTTAGAGCGTGTCTGTGTGTGTGTTTCAGAGAATGCATGCGTGTATTGTCTTTAAATATGTATGTGTGTGGATGAATGTGTTTGTGTATGCATGTGTATGTGTGAATCTTTACGTATGCATGTGTGTGTGTGCGTGTGTGTGCTGGGTGCCCTCTATCATGTGAATATTTATCTATTCTGGGACTCTGCCGTCCTCTGCATTCCTGACCTTATATTGGAGACAAGAGGAATGAGTGTTGGGGACAGCTGGACCCTGGCACCCAGCATTGTAGAGAGAGAGAGAGAGAGAGCGAGAGAGAGAGAGAGAGAGAGAGAGAGAGCGAGAGAGAGAGAGAAAAAAGGGAGTCGGGGGTTGAAACAGAGACAGGAAGGCAGATAAAGAGATGGTAGCGGTAAAGACAGCCCATGGGGTCACGGAGAGAAGGTCAGCATGGGTTTTGCAGTGTCCCCAAGGGAGGGACGTTCGAAGCACTAGCCAGCCAATGAAGGAGCAGCCAGGACAGCGCTATGTATAGCCCCTAGAGGAGAGGGAGACACACCCCAACACTGGTGTTCCCCCCCGGACCCGACTCACCCCCCCGGACCCCAATCAACCTGGTATACGGCGGTATATGTCCCCCTCCAAATAAACGCTGTGTGCATTTATTGACAGCTGGACTTCGACAGGCGCGTTGGACACCGTCTGTCTTCTCTCTATAAGCGTTTGCTAATTATTCTAAAGAGGACTCTGTGCATCGTCCCGCCTGCTCCAATTAACCAAGAAAGCCGGCTCCTTGACGAACGGGGAATATACCCCGGAATATACATCTGTCGAGCAGCGAACAAACCTGCTTGGCAGTGCAAAAGGCCTTCTATCCCTCTCCCTTCTCCTCCACTCTGTTCTCTCTCTCTGTCCCTCTGTCTCCTGCTGCTGACGGCTGGCTCTTGCTTGGTGGGTGGTTGTGGTGTCAGGGTTTACACTGGAGGTGTGTTGGTTAGGGGGCGGCGACCAGAGACCCTTTACACTGGAGGTGTGTTGGTTAGGGGGCGGCGACCAGAGACCCTTTACACTGGAGGTGTGTTGGTTAGGGGGCGGCGACCAGAGACCCTTTACACTGGAGGTGTGTTGGTTAGGGGGCGGCGACCAGAGACCCTTTACACTGGAGGTGTGTTGGTTAGGGGGAGGCGACCAGAGACCCTTTACACTGGAGGTGTGTTGGTTAGGGGGAGGCGACCAGAGACCCTTTACACTGGAGGTGTGTTGGTTAGGGGGAGGCGACCAGAGACCCTTTACACTGGAGGTGTGTTGGTCAGGGGGCGGCGACCAGAGACCCTTTACACTGGAGGTGTGTTGGTTAGGGGGAGGCGACCAGAGACTCTTTACACTGGAGGTGTGTTGGTTAGGGGGAGGCGACCAGAGACCCTTTACACTGGAGGTGTGTTGGTTAGGGGGAGGCGACCAGAGACCCTTTACACTGGAGGTGTGTTGGTTAGGGGGAGGCGACCAGAGACCCTTTACACTGGAGGTGTGTTGGTTAGGGGGAGGCGACCAGAGACCCTTTACACTGGAGGTGTGTTGGTCAGGGGGCGGCGACCAGAGACCCTTTACACTGGAGGTGTGTTGGTTAGGGGGAGGCGACCAGAGACTCTTTATACTGGAGGTGTGTTGGTTAGGGGGAGGCGACCAGAGACCCTTTACACTGGAGGTGTGTTGGTTAGGGGGAGGCGACCAGAGACCCTTTACACTGGAGGTGTGTTGGTTAGGGGGAGGCGACCAGAGACCCTTTACACTGGAGGTGTGTTGGTTAGGGGGAGGCGACCAGAGACCCTTTACACTGGAGGTGTGTTGGTTAGGGGGAGGCGACCAGAGACCCTTTACACTGGAGGTGTGTTGGTTAGGGGGAGGCGACCAGAGACCCTTTACACTGGAGGTGCGGCGACCAGAGACCCTTTACACTGGAGGTGTGTTGGTTAGGGGGAGGCGACCAGAGACCCTTTACACTGGAGGTGCGGCGACCAGAGACCCAGGCCCCCAACAGGCCGGCGTGCTGCCAGATGCCATCATCGACTCAACCACACGGATCAGGATAAGCATCAGCCTGCGTAATAATAATAATAATAATAATCATAGATTTAATTTATAATGCACTTTATATTCAAGAATCTCAAAGTGCTTACACCACGTGCACCACACACTGTACTACGCCCTGCAGATTTTTAAACTCTCCAATATTCATCCTTATAAAAAGATGCAGACATATTTTTATAAGGATAAAAAGATGTCTGAAAGGCGCCTCTAAATTAAATGTATTATTATTATTATTATTATTATTATAGCTTGAGAATATTAAAAGGCCATAAAGTCAATTGAGAACGATTTTCAAAAAAAATACATACGCTCTAAGCCAGGGGTGCTAACACTTTTTCGGCTTGCGAACTACTCTCAAAACTAGCAGGTAAAAATGATCTACCTACTTTAGCAAGATGCGAAACCATTTTTATTATATATACTGATTACATACTCTGACTTGCACTGAATGGAGTCAGCCAGGATTGCATAGTCCGGACCGTAGCTGCTGGTAGCTCGTCCCAAGCAGGCTTCCAAATTACCATCAGTCATGGTGGAACGGTATTTAGACTTAATAATCTTCATGTGCGAAAAGAGTGACTGGCATAAGTTGTCATTAGTAAAGGCAAATAATGTAGTCAGGGAGGTAGCCCATTTCCTGATGTTTGAATACTACTTTGTGAGTAAGTTCCAAAATTGTCCATGAGCCCTGGACTTAAGCTCAATATCAGCTTGTACTATCAAAATCTCATTCTTCACTGCTGACGAGTTCGGGAAAACAGTGCTGCAATTATTGATGCGAGGAAATCAACCTCAACATCTTCCCCAAATGGATAGCACATAAATGTAGATATTGGCTCAAATAAGGCAAAGTCTTGAAACCGTGTGTCAAAGTTCGACAGACAATTATTGTCAATCAAGTGGTTAATGCCATTGGGATGATACAATTATTGAATAAAATAAAATAAAATGATATTAATGTCTCAAAGGAACATAATGAACACAGATAACTACGATTTCTGTTTCCTACTATGTTCAAGTCATCTCCTTCGACAGTTATACAACAAGCTTACCGGTATTCTGGTTGCAAACGTAATCTTCTATGGCTGACAATATTTATTCAGTCTAATAAGACGTTTACCCTCCCAGCAGGTAGCAGAGGTGCGATGGTGTGGGGATGGTGAATTGCTCATCGCAGTATTCCTGTATTGCTTTTTATTGCAACTTGGTTAGGAAGGATGAGTTTGATGTCAACTATGGAAGCATTGCAAATGGTGCGTCATAGGTTTAGGCAGTGAGGATTAGGCGGCGGCCTAGCACCATTCTCAATACAATTCTCCCGGCCCCCCCTCGCCCTAATACTGGCCCCTAGTGGTGGGGGTGAAGGGTGTGAGGAAAGACTTGCTGCAGTGTGATGCAGCAGCAACTGCCTCAACTCCCCCAGAACACACAGCAGTTCCTCCTACCTGCGTCTGGACGTGAGCAGCGCACAGGACTGGGGGGTTAGTGGTGAAAGCAAGAGGGCGTGCAAGGGGGGGGGGAGGGAGCTGGGTAGGTGAACTGACTCAGCAAATTCCTTCGCCTGATTGGTTGAACAGAGAAGCAAACGGGACCATAAGAAGACCCCCCCCCCCCCCCCCCCCACCCCGCCTCCATGAGCCACATCCTCTACTCCTCCTTCTACACATAGAAATATGTGTATAAGTTACCAATCTATCTACATGCTATAGGCACATACAGTATACACACAAACCAAAGGTTGTGTGTAAAGGGCAAACTATTTTCATTTTATACATTGTATGTCTCCTCATGCACATGTCCTGTGTGATCCAGACTAGACTAATATATCTTCAGGGTATCGCACCACAATTTCCTCTAGCATTGAACATCCACCAGCCTAGCCAGGACAACACAATTTGACCCCACCGGATCACAGACCATAAAAGCACCTAGATAGCATCCAGGGAATAGGTCTACCACTAGTGACCTACTGCAGCATTGATCTCTTTCTACTTGGGATTTTGCTCCATTAAAATGATTCAATCCCCAAAGCAGATTTTATTTTTTTTTTACCTTAGAATCTATCAGCAACCACCAACATCAAAGTTACTGGGGTGATAACAACCCCAACCCTCCCTCATCTTTGGGAATCCAACACATTGTAAATAGTGCTATTAAGCCTTATCAACTTAGACAAATTTGAGTGTATGTTGCTCATAAATGGACACAATAGAATAGCAAAACTTTTTTTTTTTCTCAAGCTAAAGCAGAATTGAGGATTCACAATCAAAAATTTAAGGGGACCAATGTCTTCACTTCTGCACCTCGGTCCCCACCCAGGTCCTCAACCGGTAGTGTATACTAATGACCCACTAACTCCTGCATCTCTCTTATATCAGGGCCTCGTGCCTTTCATCTTTCTCTCTCCCATGTTCTTTCTGTTATTCTATCTTTCCTTCATTTTACATACATGGTCCATATACATACAATATACTTCACCTTTTGCTGAGGGCTTATCCTCATCCATCTCTCTCTCTCTCTCTCTCTCTCTCTCTCTCTCTCTCTCCTCTCTCTCTCTCTCTCTCTCTCTCTCTCTCTCTCTCTCTCTCTCTCTCTCTCTCTCTCTCTCTCTCTCTCTCTCTCTCTCTCTCTCTCTCTCTCTCTCTCTCTCTCTCTCTCTCTCTCTCTCTCTCTCTCTCTCTCTCTCTCTCTCTCTCTCTCTCTCTCTCTCTCTCTCTCTAACTCCAGCCCTTCCACACCCGTCTCCTGAGGAACCGACTGCCTCCACCGCGGTGGGTATTAGCAGTGCATTCAGTACGGGCCTCACACAAACTCACTCTGCTGCCATACAGAAATCCAATGCAGTTGCACTCAGTAAGGAGCTGATCAGGAATAAAGGAACCGCCTGTTGAAAAGGGACTGGGTGGTGCCTTTTGTCATCCCTCTCCTTTCTGCAGCGCAATAGGGTGTTCCACTGTTCCACCGTGGTGTGACTGAGAGCATTCATTATATCAGTTGGGTCTTTATTGCAGACAATAAGGGAAGAATGGAGAATTGACGACAGCTTCTGAGGGACCTTGTGGGAAGATAAATGGCAAGGTGTGATTAAAGTGAGTCCAGAGATGAGCCCCTATCTACCATTGGGCTGGTGGAGCAGAGTTAGCATGAGGGGGCTTTTTCTAACGGTCAATGCAGAGATAGCTTCTCAACACGTTTGGACAAGATTATGTGTCCACTTGCCGTATACTGGATTTAACCAGCAGCGTGTGCCCTACGACTTAATGCCGCATTGCCCCCCCGAATCCCGACCCACCTCCCCAAGTCGTCTCCTCTCTCCACTGTCACTCCTCCCCTCTATGCTCTTCAAGCGCCACACATTTAGTTGTCCGCACAAATCCAAGCAACCCAGTGGACTGGTCATATCTGCCACACAAGACACGAGACAGACGTCAGCCTCACTCTCTGCTTCCTCTTCTTTTCTCACTCCCAATGCGTTTTTCAGGAAAAAGAAAAGCCAGGACAAAGTCAAGAGATCATAACAGCGGCTGAATCAAGCGTTGTGAGACTACAATAGTATTATTTGAGGTTTGGTGATTCGTAGCTGTCTGTAGCTGATTCGTAGCAATTACAGACAAAGGTGTTTCACTACAAATTACCGAGATTTATTTGATTGAATTAACATTAAAGAACAGCTTTTCAAGTTTTTTTTTCATCGATTAATAATTTGTCATCTAAATTTGTACATATTTACAATTCTGCTATAATTCTATCGAGGGTTAGAGAGAGAGTCGGTGTAGAGAGTTGTAACTACAACAATAGCCTTCAGCCACTGGCATCCCAGAGCTCTCTAAACCTATAGTTTCTACGCTGCTGATACAGCAACAATCCTTTAGATGCCTTAAGCCCCACTGTTACAGATGGTTATCTGCCTAGCATACACTGTAATCGTCTCTGCGCAACAAAATGGAAGCAATTATCTCTAGCACACAACGATCAGTGGAAAAGATCAGAACTCATTACTCTTTATGGAGGTTTGGGCTGAGACGCTGTCTACCCTTGCTTACTTTCTCTCCATTTCCCTTTAATTCAGTGCATAATTCACCTTTATGACACCTGTACCGCAACCATCAGCATCATCCTCATCCCCACCACTGGTCTCGCTACTATTCTACTAAGTTCTCTTTCTATTTGAGAAAGATTGGGCAGTCCCCATGAGCAATGGGGACTTCACACCCCCTCTCCCCTAACAAGCTCTGTAGTTCCTCCCATCTCCTCCACCCAACACACACACACACACACACACACACACACACACACACACACACACACACACACACACACACACACACACACACACACACCTTTACGTAATTGACTTCCTCAGCCTCTCTCCTCCTCTGGTAATGCTTCTTGCAGTGAATGTGATGACAGAGGAATGCTCACTTGGACCATGCTGACCCCTACAGTGGGTAGCGAGGCAGGGGAGGGCCTTCTCAAGGGGGGGCTGTTGGACCTGGTTCTGCAGAGGTTCTGCAGCTCGACAGAAGGACTCACTGAGCCGGGTGAGTAACGGCTGATAGACAGACCTCAGCTCCACTCGGTCTGGCCGCTCCTGTCTGACTGGACGACCAGGTCCTCACCTTATCTGCTGACAAACTGACTTGCTGAACTGCTGGCCGGTCGAATGCCAATAAACCTCACCGGTTCGGCCGGCAGGCTATATGATTGATTTCCCTTTGTCATTCCTGCTTGCGCCTCTGTTTCATGGCTTACCACTATGTCTGCCTGCCTTTACAGATGATTGGTCGGCTAGCTGGTTCACAAGAAAGACGTTAGGGTTATGGGCGTATTTGTTCCTGTTTGTGTTCCTATTCTCAGCTTGTAAAGTACAGCAATGTGATCAGACAGTTAACAGATGATGCTTTTTAAATGGTATGACCTTATAAACAGAGAGTATGCGTGTAATTACAATAATAATATGACTTTAAACCCATTATAAAGGATGTCACTGTACAGAACACCTCAATGTGAGGAATGGGTGGCTGTCAA
The DNA here is from genome assembly GCF_031168955.1 of Gadus macrocephalus. Taxonomy (NCBI): domain Eukaryota; kingdom Metazoa; phylum Chordata; class Actinopteri; order Gadiformes; family Gadidae; genus Gadus; species Gadus macrocephalus. The sequence continues at coordinate 7,143,009 of NC_082382.1, read as the reverse complement.
TGTGCCAGGATTTATGCATTTGTGTGTGTGTATGAACCTGTGTGGTTGTTGCTCTATTTGTGATTATTTTGTGTGCATTGAATGCATGCACATGGACCGTGTATTTGTGTGTGTGCGTGTGTGCATGTATGCATGTTGAAAGGTGTGTGCCTCATTGAGCTGAAGTGTCTATAGGACCCAGAGAGTGTGTGTATGTGTGTATGGGGGCTGTTTGGCCAACATCACCACACAGCACCCTTGTTCCTTTAATTACTTCCCACAGTCTCCCAGCCGAGCTG